>NC_071106.1:16617500-16917500 GCF_024256425.1 Clarias gariepinus
CTAGATTGCAATCATCGTCTTGCCTTTTTCTTCAACCCGTCAGCAGCCCACCAGTTCTCCATTCAGCTGTAGAAACTTATGTAAAACTTATGTAAAATCTTTTCGGCACATTCTTTCTTTCTTTGCTTTTTTTTTTTTTTTTTTGGAGAGTAAAGCCATTTATGCTCCCAAAAGAATGAACATTGGCCTACAGAGGTTCCTAGATGGATGATATGGCATATATCTTCCAAACCATCATGACTGCCTTTTTTCAGGTCACAGTTTCAATTTATGCATAAAATCTGTTTAAATTGAGAAATTGTAGTTAAGTTGTAGATTAATTGTAGATAAGTTGTAGATTAATTGTAGATAAGTTGGTAAATTGTAAAACCACTCAGTCACTTACTTGAGTCGAAGTCTGTTTGTATTCAGGCATTTGCTTTGTTGTGTTTAATGTAGGAATTTTTGCCAGCCTTAGGCAACAGCCTGCAGCGTATATTTCTGCCACTGCTACAATACATTTTCCTAATAGGCTACATTTTAATCTTAAAAATGCTCAAGTTGTAGTGCATGCATTGATTGTTTATGCACACGCTCATAAACAAACTGCATCAATGTCTGGCAGAACAAACAGCTCTCTGTCTTTCCCTGAAAAACAAGGTGCTACAGTAGGAAAGTTGCCCATTAAAAAAAACTATTCTCACCAAATAATAAAACTATGTACTTATAACTAATAACTTGCAGAATTATAATCACATAATGAGCTTACTGTATATGCATATGCAGCTTAAAAGGATGAAACAAATAATTAAAACTAAATACCCAATCTCCTTTTGGATTCCTTTAGTTTAGAAAAGAAACCAACTTTAGTTAAAAAGAAACCAACTGTTATGAAGTTTTTTTTATGATTTGGTGTTTGTTTGTTTGCTTGTTTTAGAATCTACACATTAATCCATTTTGTGGCATATATTGACACTGAGATAAATACTGTAAGGAAACAGTCTGAATCCAGTCATGAAACAATGGTATGTTATCTTTCAATTCAGAAAATGTTTTCTTTTGAATCTGAATTAAAAAATCTTTTTATAACAAATAAGTGTGAAACAACAGAAAATAAAAGATTGCTTGGTTGTGGTTTCTCTATAGGTTCCAGAATCCTCAAAAACTAATGTTCAGTCTGGCACACCACTGGAAATGGAATTCATGCAAATAGAAGCCAATAGATGATAAGTGGCACTCAAAACACATGCATACCGGAGCTAAAGGACACCATTATTATTCTTTACTGTGCATAAATTTACAGGGGAAAAGCAATTAAAAATGTAGTTAGTTGTTAAAGTATTAGTTATTTAAAATATATTTAGAATATAAAGCTCAACCTGCAACCCAGTATGCAAGACATACAACGGAGGATTGCAAGATATAGACTATTACTGGATATTTGCTAAAAGAGAAATGAAGTCTGATATTAACAAGATTTTCGTTATTTATTGATTATTGATCTTATTAACCAATTTCATTATCAAACAACTTAGTGAACACTTTAATGCATTGAAAATATCAATATATGAATTTCTGTCTTCCTGTTGTTGATTTTTTTTAAGAATAAACACATCTTGGTATCCATGTTTTTTGCTGTTCTTAAAGATGAAAATCTATTCTGCTTTCCTATGTACATTGAGTTATATTCAGATAAAAGGTATATGTTTTTCTTGTTTCTATTAGTTTTTTTAAAAGTACCGTTTTCTCCCTATTTTCATTCATTTTCAAAATGTTATTTCCCCTTCTGTTGCATTTCAATTTTTTTTTTAAAGAATGTGTTAATTTTTTGGTTTAAACACAACAACTGGAAGTCATCCATGTAGGATCAGAGAAAGAGAGATCAGATCAGAGCTCTGGTTATAGGAGTCTCTATTCTGAAACACTAAAAATTAGCTCACCCTAGGGCACGAGCAGCTTTAGTTAGGTGTATGGAGCTGGGGGTTGGACATAGCAGGGAGCTCTCGGCTGTACAGCCATGCTCAAAAAGGCTATGAGTATGTTTTTTGCTTCACTCTGAGCATTTCCAGAAAGCAATAAAAAGAGAATTTGGTGCAAGTCATGTTAGGTCTGGGATTGGTGCCATATGGCTATTTTTTTTACTGGGGTTTTTTTCCGCTCATGCAGAAAATGTCCAGACTCCATGACTTCTTTCTACAGTCCAATGTCTAGGAACACAATCCCAAATGGCTCGGAGTTATCGAGGTGTTTTTGTTTGCAGCAAGGCGAGACTTTATGTTTCTTTTGGTTGGATTGTTTTAACACTTCATTCTAAAGTGCAACAACTTACTGGAAATAAATCCGAAACTACAGTATAGTGCATCCTTCATTCCCTACCACAGCAAGAATTATTTTTAATGACCCTTTTGGAAGCAGTTTTCTTATAGTAAACTTGACTTAAACTGTAGACTACAATCCAATTTTTTTTTTCAGCCCTAAGCTTTGGCCTTCCTATTTGTTCATTGCATATTTATGATTTAGGTTTAAATCTTTGAAAAATTTCCTCTATTTTTGCATATTTGTCACATAAATGGTTTTAGATCCTCATACAAAGTCTTAATTTATGACAAGAAAAACATGATGAAACAGAGAGTACAGTAACGTGGTCATTTCATTTATTGAAGGAAAATATCATATATTAATCTATATCATACTAGTAAAAATATTTGCCTCTAACAATACTGGTTAAGCCACCTATAACAGCAACAACTGCCAACAATGCTTCCAATAACCGTGATCAGTCGTTCATATTTTTTAAACTTATGTTTAAATTCAAGGACAAATAAAAAGGAGGAAAAGATTGAAGAGGAAATGATTTATTGTAGATTTAATAAAATTCTATTTCTTATGAGCTGCTTATTCTGGTACTGTCTTTTGATAAATATCAAGCATTTAATCTTAAGCCTTGTGTAAATATTAATTAATCAAACACATTTAAGTTCACCTTGAAATTAGTAAATGTTTTACTATGCCTGCTACAGTACATACCGTTAAGTAGCTTTACATAAGAGCTAATGAATGCATTGACCTTTGTCCCTGTTATACTTGTATGTCTGAAGAGTGAAGTATGCAGCTGGCCACTGGTTATAGAATGCAGCAGAGCACATGTGTGGCTGTGTAGTCCTGAATGCTTTATAGTGGTTCCAGAGCTGCTGCTCTCATACCTACTGTATATAAATAAAGGAAAGGTTTCGTCTGTACATTGGGCAGAACATTTCCAATGATATCTTTACGTTTCATACATTGGAGGACCCTGAAACCAGTCTAAAAAAAATGTTATTGTCTGTTTGTTTTTCTGTATGTCTGTATGTCTGTCCACGCAAAACTGTACAGAATTATAAACTGCAAGCTTTGACAGCGTACTGCACATGCAACAAATGGTGGGCGCACTTTAAATTAATCACTTGACAGAGTTTAATGACACATTTGCGGTACTTAGGTATCTGCATGAAGTTTAACCTGCACTTTGAAATCAAAACAGTAAGTAAAAACAATGTTATGAACAGTTATGTGCCGGATTTAATAATCTACTTTAAAATAAGATACTAATAAGATTTTTGCTCAATGTAATTACAAATAGCTTTTATTAATTAGTTTTTTGTTTATTAGTTAAGCTAAACTGAATATATTTACTGGAATTAGTTAATATTTTTACTTACTAAAATAATTTTAATGCAATGTCATTTTAAGGCAGTTAATCATTATGTGATCTACTTTTTCAATTTCTCATCTGTGATTCATTCTCCGATTATCAAACAGAGAGTGCATTTGGTTGACGACGAAAGAAGTACATTTTAGCATAAACAAGGCGCATGATACTCAACCTTACAAAATTGTATTTCTATCAAAGTTACGCAGAGAGTACAGCAAGAAGGGCAGACATGTACATGGGCTTCAACCTGAAATAGTAATATCACTGATATTATGAAATCACTAACAGCACCACTGTCACGTTTTAAAAATCATTCAACATTTCAAGTAAAACAGACTTGGGACTGAAACAATTATTTAAATATAAATTAGGTCTTTTCAAAACTTATTAATATCCTTTATGCTTAAATCTACATTTATCTTATGTAGCTGCTGTTTTACTGTCTATTGTATTTTATTTCAATTAAATGATGGCAAACCAAACCTATTGGTCAGTCTAAAACACAAACAGCCTGTATAATAACATAAGATATTCAACAATACATACAACGAAAATAGTATTAAAAAATCAGTGTTGGAAAAATGCATACAGGTTATTAGTTAATCTAATAATGGCTTCTATGTGGTGTCCAGACTTCACTGCAGAGTTTCCTTGTTCATGAAATCAGACTTGGGGTAGACTAGAAAGCCTGTGAAAGTAGTGTAGCGTCCTTGGTTGCTGTAAACGGCGTAGTGCTCATCTTGCTGGCTGTAAAGCCAAATGATATCACCTTGATTTAGAGCTAGCAACAAACTTTGGCTCTGCATCTCTCTTTTGCGTGACATGTCCTCATCAAACACCATGGCCTGCACCTCACCTGTCCCTTTCATTAACTTCACTGATACAGCCCGTCGAGGGTGCTTCCCCACTGTGAATGCAAAGAAGTACACTCCTGGCACTTGGCATATGAATTGGCCAGACGACTTGTTGAAATGTCCACCGATGTTCACATACTCCACATCGAATGTCAAAGCATCCCTCTTGTTATGACTATTGCTTTCTCCCAGCACAGAGGATGTCCTAGCTACTGAAAACGCAGACCTGAGATATTCAGCGACTTCTCTCCAGCTATAACCCGGGTCTCCAGGGCGCAGGCACTCATGGCCAAGGTGGTTGCTCAGGTATCCCACAGAGGATGTGGACTCTGGGTATACTAGGTAGCCGGAAAAAGTGATATAAGGGGCAAGATTGCTGTAAAGGGCATAGTCCGGGTTCAGCTGCACTAGCATCCATACTGTGTCCATGGGCAACAGGCTAATCATGACACTCTGGCTTTGAACTTTTCTACCTTGTTTCCTGTACTCATTATATGCCATAGCCCGCACTTCCTGCCTGTTCTTTACCAGCATCACAGACAGCAACTTCTTAGGGTACCTTCCCACTGTCAGTGTGAAGTAGTAGGCACCAGCGATCCGACAACGAAAGATGCCTGTGTCTGGGTTGAAGTCACCACCCTCGTTGACAAGCAGACGGTCAAAGGTCACGACTCTCTGAAAGCCACCCATCATGCTGGTGCTGCGTGTAGCAGAGAAAGCTGAATGCAAGTTGGGCATCATGGGAGAAATATGAAAAGGGTTGACACAGGTAATGAACAGGATTGTTTGACAGAACACATTTCTGGACAAGTGGCAGAAGAAACCTGAGAATGGGAACATACAGTAACAGTTTAAGAGAAATATACATTCAAATTCCGTGAAATAGTATTTGGATAACAGTTTTACCCTTTATTATAAAACAGCTTTGCAGAAATATACATTTTAATCTGAATTTGAAATGAAAGGAATTTTAAAACAATCAATCTATCCTAAAGAAGCAAGCCAGAGTGGCATGTGAGCTGAAATGTGAATTACATTTAATCGTACAGTACATTGGAGATCTCTAATGCTGTGAATGATGCGTCAACCGCAGTTAAAGTACAGAACATAGTGGTTTTATTGCACATGGGGTGAGGGTATACCTACATCACCTACTGTATGGTAGAGTTTTATAAAGTTGAGTGGTTTTTAATAACAAACTGTATAGTGGTTTTTGAAAGAATGTGTTTCAGAGAGCTTGTGGCTTTCTGAAATAGCTAAGAATCCATTTGAAGCATGCATCCATTTTTATGGTCTTAATTTGGATCAGTTGACCAATAGTATAGCCAATGAATTAAACAATCCAATCATAAAATTCATCTGAAAACATATAAAATAATCTCAAGTTTTAAAATGATCTTTTCAGGCATTGGACGAACAATTTGCGTAATGTAAGGTTTTATTTATTTTTTATTATTATTATTTTAATCTCCGTAAGAGTGCTCTCGTACGGAGATTACCGTATTGCATTCCAAAATTATGACTTACGAATTAAAAATTATGACTTAATATGCCATAATTATGATTTATTAGTTTAAAATTATGACTTAGTATCTCATAATTATGAGATCCTGATCTCATATTTATGACTTATTAACTTATAATTATGACTTAAGATCACATATTTATAAGATCCTGATCTCATGATTATGACAAAATGTAAGGTTAGGCCATGCGTTTCCTTACTTCCGAGCAAAAGGATGTAGTAATTTGCTTTCCGATATCATGCGCTAAAATTGCCCCCTGCTTTATCTCATAATTATGAGATATTAAGTCATAATTATTGAGATAATTCCTGTTATTTTTTTTCTTTTGTGAATGCAATGTGTTTCTGTTCTCTCAACCCCTTAAGAGAAGCATAAAAATGAGTTCCAGAAATGGACAGGTATGAACAAGATAAGAAACAAAATGTGGAAACAATAAATACAAAAGAAAATTTATTCTTACATCGCTTTTTGATTGAGGCCCATTTTGCATGTGATTCTGGTCAAACCAGCCACGCTACAGGATTTCTCACTTGAAAGTGAAGACCAGGGTCTAGTGGTCCTATTGTCATTTGTCAGTGTGTAAAACATGTTGAAATGCCATGCAGGTTAGGAAGTTATGAAGTCTGATTTAGTCTTGTCAGAATGCATTCTCTCTTTCCCCGTCAAGTACTCACTGGAAGCAGTAGCTGCTCTAATGCAGCTGGTATTGTCTTTTCAGTGTGTGCACTGGGGAAAAGGTTATAGATTAGTCACTGGCTCAGTTCCTCTGTGTCCTAGAACAATAGCTTTTATGAATGGATGACACAGCAAAGAAAATATTATGTGACCAGGCTGTATTAAAGAAAGGTCTGAGAGTTTGATGATGTAATTTGAGCCTGAAATTGAGAGTCTGATGATGTAATTTAAGCCTAAATTTGAGAGTTTGATTATGTAATTTGAGCCTAAAACTGAAGATATGTTTCTTTAATGATGAACTTCTCTACATGTCTTAAATATACATTCGCCTTGCCATGACAATTTAAATAAAATAAAAGTGAAAGATTTACTGACCAAAAATAGATTTAAAAAAATAAGAACATTGTAATACACAACTGTGCAGTGTTTTTTTCTGTAAGGAAATAGAAAAATTTGTATTAACTTCAACTGAACAAGCAAAATATTTTTTAACCCTTCATCTTCTGTAACAGCAGTTGATTCAAAACACAGCTGGGAAAACTGTCGGAAAGGCAGGAATACACCCTGTCCAACCGAACACATTCACACGCTCATACCACTAAAATGTTTAAAATTTGCATTAATCATTATTGTTTAAAAATTCCACAGATTTTTTGGAATCATATAACTTTAACCAATGAAGCATCCAAACAAACAAAAACATGTCAATTATAATTTTTTATTATTATTATCTTATATAGCTATACATACCTGTTCTAAACTGTTGATGAGAGGTCATGTCTCATGAGCCTTATTCCTCCTTTTCATGAAAGCCTCTGTCACTCTCTGGCACTAAACTGGTGAACTCAAATTTTTTAACTTAGCTAAACAGGTCTATGGAAGGCCATCATGGTCAAAATGAGGTGTCATGTACTTCAAGAAAAACACATAATATGGTTAACCAAAAAACAGTTACCATACCAGAAGTTTATTATGATTGTATATAATATATATCTTTATATTGTGTACTGTTTTTCAGATTACACCTCCATAGCCATATAAGCAATATCACGTTTGTGGCTACTGTGTCACAGTGTGATTTTTTTTTGTATCTTGTGTATTGCTTTTATGCAACACTTCCACAAATGGCATTTATTATTAACATTATGATTTGTTTTTGTTTTTATCAGTTATTTTCCTCCAACAACACACATGCAATGGTGGCTGGTGGCTCAGTGGAAGGTGTTTCGTCTGCCATGCAGAAAGCCCGGGTTCGATTCCCAGCCAGTGCCCAAACCCCAGCCACTCCGGTCCCAAGCCCGGATAAAATGGGAGAATTGTGTCAGGAAGGGCATCCGGTGTAAAACCTGTGCCAAGTAGTAGTGCGGACTGGGTATTCCGCTGTGGCGACCCCTTGTCGAAAGACCAACAACAAAAGGGATGGAAGTACTTTCTTTCTTAATAGTACTATGTAGCCAAAAGTTGAGGAGAATAAACCATGGAAGTAGTGGACAGTCCCGCAAAGATTGTAAGTTTCTCCATATATTTCTACATATTCCGCTTTAGAATATCAGCTATGTTAATGTCAGGTATAACCCCTAGAGGGCCCCTTGCACCGGGAGACTCTATTGTGTTTTGTGTTGTTGCGTTTGTGGACTCAGTTTCCCAGAGTGCACCTCGGTCAGGTGATGGGACCGCTCACCTGAACTGAGGTTGCTAATTAGTGTGGCTATAAATAGTCATATTTGTCACACTGTTGGATTTCTGGTTTGTTATAGACTGTGGTTTAATTTATTTATGTTTAAAAATTGTGTCAATATATTTTAGTTTTCTTTAATTAAACTTAAAATAAAAAAATAAATGATTAAAATCTTAACCTATGCGCTTATTTCTCGCCAGCAACAAAGACCACACAATCATGACAGTTAACTTCTGTGTTGAATCCTAAACAGCGTAAAATGAGGCTACGGTAGTGCCCTAAGGTGTACAATCATTAGTTCATTACACCAACTAGTGCCCTTGATTAGGGATTAGAGAACGATTTGGGATTTAGCCTTGTGTTAGAAGCTAGTTATCTTTGTAGCCTGACTTGGGTGCAAATAAAAAAACAAGCAGGCAATTCGGAATGATTTGGAATGAATTATAAAGGAAATAATGTGCTATTAAATATGACATAACACTATAAGATGTGTTTTCTTGCTTAAAATGATTCTTTCACTGGTTTTGAATGTGGATTTTGATAGTCTCCTCAGGACTGCAGATTGTATTGCCTACTTTTACCTTGTTAGACTGTCTATTATCACCACTCACAATGCCTCAAATTATTCAGACTGAACTAACTCTTGTTATATAATTCACAATCACATTGTGAATCCATAACTATAGAGTGATAATATGTGCTCTGTGTCATTCATTAATGTCATTCATAAATTAGAGTGTGGCTTTTCCTTTTTACATTATTAGGTTGGGAACAGATAAAAAAAAAAAAAAAAACAACTAAATGTTAATAACTTGTCAAGGATCTTGTTTACAGTAGATGTAGAAGCTACCACTGGGGCAAGTTTTTACAAAAGTAAACTACTGAGATGTTGTTACTAATGTGTGAAGATTTTTACACTGTTAATGCATTATAATAGTATCAGAAAAAGATTTAGCTTTTCATTTGATCTAAGTAATTTGAATTTTATTGCAGCAACCAAACCAATGCAAGGTTAAGAACAAGCAAAAACAAACGGACAAGCAGTTCAATACACACTCTATAATCTGTTAACCAAAGAATGATGTTATTCACAAATCAGATCAAAATTACACTTGCCACATATACCTCATACCCTTATCAGCAATTATTTCATCAGCAGGGGGTTTTCCACAGTGAGGAGAAGCACAATGGGTATGTTCTGCTCTGCCTCCTTACACAGAGATAGCACAGGGTCAAGCTGATCTGCTCTATTCCCTTTCTTTTTACAAGCTTTAGAAATTATTTTTTTTTTTCAATTCAATTCAATTTTATTTATATAGCGCTTTTAACAATGGTCATTGTCTCAAAGCAGCTTCACAAAAATGAAAGAAATTCATTAAAAAAAAAAAAATTGTGTATGTGTGAGAAAAATATGTCTAGATAATAATGAGATGAATGAATGAAATGTCTCTGATGAGCAAGCCAAGGGTGACGGCAACAGTGGCAAGAAAAAACTCCCTGAGATGGCAATAGGAAAAAACCTGGAGAGGAACCAGACTCAACAGGGAACCCATCCTCATTTGGGTGATAACAGATAGAGATGATATAACACCATGTATGTTATGCAGCTGAAAGTACAATATAACAGAAATTCTTTAAATTAACATGAGGTCCAGTTCAGCATAGGGATGAGTCAGTAGGTGCAGAGGGCAGATGGGGTCTATATCACTGGGAGCACAGGAGCAGGATGTGTAGCTTCAACCATCATAAAGCAGAATCCAGCTGGAGCTGGTCCTTCTCTGGATGCCTCAGGATCCTTGCAGGGTTGGCCTTTGTCTACTGAAGCTGGTACAATCTCCAGATGCCTCGGGATGGGTAGAAAAGTACAGAACAGATGAAGAGAATTAGCGTAGAAATAGTAGACAGAGCATGGCTAAGCATCTCTTATGTGCTATTAATTTATTTTCAATGTTTTTTATCTTATTCATTTCCTTCTGTCCATACTTCCCCACACTGAATTGCCACTAGGTGTGGTTATTTTCTGATCCTTATCCACATTCTGTCCTATATGTATTTATTATATCCTTTTTTATTTGTTATTATTCAATTTCATATTTCTTTATTTTATATTAGCCAATGTTCTATGCTGATGTTTTCTGTTGTTTATGTTCTCTTTTCCTATACCTGTAGCAGATTAAACTGTGCTTTTGCACATTCCATGAGTTCGTCATGGTTTTTTCCAACTTCTGCCTGATAAGAATTAGTAATGGGTCGTTCATGAACGATTCGTTCTTTTTGAACGAATCTTTAACGTGACTCAGAAGAACAAGTAGTCTCGAAGAGTGATTTGTTCATAGTCTACTTTTTTGCGCAAAGTATCGCAAAACCTCCATAGGTTATGTACAGGAAACAGAACTGAGCAATTCTTTCTTAATGACTCTTCTACTCCGAGTTCTTTGTTCTTTTGCCATGTGACTCCCAAAGACACTATGCATTGAAGTACACAAGAAACAGAATTGAACGGTTCTCCTCAATGAGTCTCCAAGTCCCGAGTCGTTCATTCCTTTGTCACCTGACTCCAATAGATGCTATGCAGTGCAGTACACAGGAAACAGAATTGAACGGTTCTCCTCAATGAGTCTTCAGGTCCCGAGTCATTTGCTCTTTTGTCACGTGACTCCAATAGATACTAAACAATGCAGTACACAGGAAACAGAATTGAACGATTCTTTTTTTATGTATGATTTATTTATAACAAATACACAACACAAAAAAAACAAAACAATCGAAACATACAAAAAACACAATCACACAAGACAATAGAAAGATACACTACAATAAAAAGTTATGGAGAAAATTACAGGAACAATAATATTGGAATGAATAGCATTATAAGGACAAGTGAAACAGAGTACAAAGGGGGGAAAAGAAGACGAAATTTTTTTTTTAATAATAATAAAAATAAATAAAAATAAAGGGGGGGGGGGGGGGGAGCACAGACATACATGCCAAAGTCTTTCTAAGCTACTGCAGAATCGGTGAACCGAAGAGATTCAACATAATTAAGAACAGGTTGCCAAATTTTTGAAAATTTAACCTGAGTTGAATTGAACGATTCTCCTCATTGAGTCTTAGAGTCCCGAGTCGTTCGTTTCTTTGTCACTTGACTTCCATAGACGCTATGCGGTGCAATAGATTAAAAAGAACAAACGACTCAGACTGGAAGATGGTAAGCTACTCATTCATTTTATTATAATATGTCCTTAGCTGCATTGTAATATTTTGATTACTGGAACTTTAGCCAAAATTTGTGTATGTAGACGTATTGGGGGTCTTTTTATTGAAAATGCAACATTTTATTTTGTTTCTGATAAAAAAACGAAATGAACTGACTCAAAAAAAGATCTGTTCATTTTAATGAACGAGATTCAAAGAACAGAGTCACTAAAATGATTGAAAATTCTTATCACTAAAAGAGATAATGAGTGCTCGGCACAGTCACAACGCTTCCTAGGCACAGAAAAACCTATTCATACCTTGTTCTTTTCCCTTCACATCACAATGCTTCAGTGAAGCTTCTCCATAAGAAGTGCTTTATTAAGGAAAGTCTCTTGCTTGTTGTTCGTGTACTTCTTATTTGGGCCAAGGTTGACTGACATCTCCCTATCATGCAGGTGTTTTGCTTACCATGATCTTATGTTAGAAAGGTGCTTTCTAATAGAATGCTCCCCCTGTTTCTGTATCTTTCAATTCATCCCATATCAGTTTTAATAGCAAACATTAGTTTATATGCATATATTTGATACATACGTGATTAAGTGTATCTACCTCAAAACTTGCTTACACTAAACATGAGAGCTTTGCCCCCTAGGCATTTGATCGTTGCCAAAAAGTTTATGGATACAAGCATATCTTGGCAACTGGATGTGAAGTTTCCTTTATACCACTGAGATGCTGCAGGATTATATTTCATAGTATAGTACGCACAAAAACTGCATTCATTACATACCTTTAATGATTTTATGCAACCCAAACTCAAGTAAAAGTGAGTGATCAAGCAGTTTTTAAAACAATTTCAATACCACTATAAACCTCTGATTACCCTGTAAATGCATTTTAAAATCCAGATGCATGCACACTGATGCCCTTGACTAAAATCTTGCATACATTGAGTCGCTTCTAGTTTCAAAAGCTTGAAAAATGTTTAGTTGTTTTCTTTTGCTAAATGTGGGGGGAAAGCTAGAAATGTGCACTGACTATCAGACAAAAGTAAGGTAAAAACTGGCCAAATCATTTTTTTTTATGTGCGCACAGTGCATATATAGGAGGGCAGGGGTAGCTTTTTCACCAAGGCAGTTCTGGAGCTAGTTTGAAGTCTGTGCCCAATTTTGAACCAGTCATTTGTTTTTTGATGGCCAAAACACTGGCTACCAACACTTTGCTGGGTGAGAACTGCGACTTACGTCAGGGGCTGTGGGTGGGATTATCAGTTTTAACTAAAAGTGTATGACCAATATTTAAAAAAATTGACTTAATATGCTTAAACGCTTTCTAGTAATGATGAAGCCAGAAGAACTGATCACAAAGCCATGTTAAAGTTTGTCATTGTTTTTGTTTTGTTTGTCGCTAACGTTTTTTGGTTGCTAGTGCTAGCATTGCTTTGAAAGTAGAGACGTACACAGACGTATACAGTGATGTAATGATGTGACATTCTGGCCCATGGAAAAATAAAGCCAATTTTTAGGAGGTTCACTAATAAACCTGCACTGAACCAGCAACAGCATCAGATCAGTTCATTTTGGCGGATAAGGGGCTTCAGTGGTTAAGCTATTGGGCTACTAATCATAAGGTCCCAGGTTCAACCCCTAGCACAAACAAGTTGACCAAGGCCCTCAAACCTCTACTCCTTAGATGTATAATCAGATAAAAAAAAAGGGTATCTGCCAAATACCATAAATGCATATAGGAGCACAGCTGCCAGTGCCCCTATTTTTTTTTTTAAATGTGATAATCAGTTGTGGAAAAATAAAATCTGGAACACAGGTCCAGTTAAATTTAATAAATTACTTGTTTAAACATTCATGTGCATTTCCTGTTTAATTAGCTGCCCAACTGTGTTAAATGCAATGACGGATATGAAAATTATTTACAAGGGTGCAAATCTATATTAATTAAAAAAAAAAAAGGTTTTGTCTGTTTATTGGTCGAAACTAACTCATTCAATGATCTCTTACATTTCATATATTAGAGGACCTGTGTCTAAGAAGATGTTCTGTCTGTCTGTGTGCATGTATGTCTGTCAAAATATAATGAACCTTTGCAGTACTTAGATATCTCAAGTTTAATCTGTACCATAAGTGAAATAAAAATGTTAAGTCATTTTGTTATTCAATATTACAAATAGATAAAACTGTTTAGATAAAACTAGTTTTTTTTCTAATAATTTTTTTTTTCTAAAAACTACATTTGGATTTACTTGTTTAGAAACATTTTTAAAAGTGTCAACAGAATAATACAAGTTCCTTAAAGGAGTAAAAGAGTTACAGGCAAATAAAATATGTTTAATCGATAGAAGGGTTCTGCATGATAAACATTTGTGGTGGATTTTATCTTGACATTAAAAATCTGTGTGTAGCTATCAAGAGTCCTACCCTGCATCTTAATCGCAATGTTTTTTAAAAGAAAATTTTTGTCCTAATTCAACACAAGGGTTTATTTTATAGGATTTATTATTTAAGAATTGGTCCCATTCTGATTGCCATTTATTATGTATTCATTTAATTGGTTTTTAAATCTGTGAAGGGTATAAAGTATTTGATTGTGGGTTTTTTTGGATAATGCTTCTTTGGCAATTTTGTCTGCTTTTTCATTACCAGCAAAAAAATATGTTAAAATTATTGGATTCTAAGAATGATAACTTGGTTAGGATATTTCCACGATTGTTGGGTGATCTGTTTTTATATTTTTTTTTAATGCTTGGAGAAATTATTTTGAGTCTGTTATTATTAGGTAATCCTTTGTGATGTGGTTCCAATACATTTTCAAGCCATAATCAGAGCATTTGCTTCTGCAGTAAAAAATTAACTTTTGGCAAGGCGTCTAAAAAGAAAGAAAGAAAAGAAAATGTTGAGTAAAAGTGATGTTATGAACAGTTATGTGTCAGATTTAGTAATCTACCTATTAGTAATGAGCTACTAATAAGCTTATTGCTCAGTGTACTGTAAATAAACACCTACACTGTCAGATCTTAATTAGAAAATCTAAACAAAAAAATTTACTGCTGATATAACAGTGCTAAAATGGTATAGGTGAACTTTAAAGCATCGCAGCACCTGTGAATCACTCTCCGATTACCGAACAGGGAGTGTATTTGGCGGACAATGAAAGAAGCACAACTTGGCGTAAACAAGGCGTAAGATACTCGACCTTACTTTTAAACCTAAAATTTATTTCTTTGCATTAATAAGTTAGGCAGCTGATTCTACCGTACAGAAAGACAGACGTGTACATTGGCGTCCAACCGAAACAACAATATTAGATTAATCTGATTAGATTAAAGTTGGTTAGTTTATTTTTAGCTTTAACCTTTTACCTATTTCTAAACTAGGTTTCCAGGCACCGACGCGTACTAACGCTAGTGATCTATAAAGCCACCAGTCGGATCGGAAAATGGCGGCTATTCTCTTTTGAAAAACTACAAGTCCCATAGTGTCTCGTTTGCGGTTTGGGCGCAGTGGGGACGTGACGCAAGGCGCTGAAGGCGTGAGCGCTGCGTCTCTGCGAGGAAGAGGCACTGAAAGTCGAAGCTAAAACCGCATTCGAGACACCATGGCAGGATTGCCCCGCAGGATTATCAAGGTAACCGTGAAGCGAGCTACACTTTACCGAACGCTCACGCGCCCCGAATTATTGCATTGAAACCGTCCAGAAAAGCGCGCGAGGCGGCGTGCACGGCAGCAGAAGCCGGTTCCATCTTGCTCCCGCTAGCTGAGCGTTTGCTCGCGCGACTTCCGTTTAGTTCTTCGCTCTTATATGGGTGGGTTAAAAATACATGCACGCGCTACCAAGAAAAAAAATGGCGGAGGGCCTGTTTTTCGTTCATGATAGTTAACAAACGTGCGAAAGAAACGTAATAATAAATGGCGCGTGTTTCAGTAGATGAGAGCAAGGAACGGCTGGTGATCGGGCTAGCCGATTAGCGCGCTAGGTGGCTAGTCATCATGATCATCCCCGCTGCCATTCATTGATTGAACGTCGATAGTGCGCGTTGTGCTAGCTTTAGCAGTAGCACTGAGGTTTAGATTTAAGATGTAGCACGGGCCAGGTATTGGGGAAGAATTAATCCGCATGCTACCAGTCCAGTCCATCCACTTTTTGAGCGGTCTCTGAATAGTTTACCTTAATAACATTTGGCCTTGTTTTAGAAATAAAGGAAGAACGGGAGAGGAAGTGTAAATAGTGTAGCTTAGCTGGTTGAAAAGGCTCTGTGTCCGGCTCTGGTATGTTCCCTGCTAGGCCTTAGTAGGTCTTAGCTAACCGGCGAAATCCCATCCTGGCGCTGTGTAATAATGCGGGGGATCTACTGCAAACGTTTAGCGCGCTGTATAGGGAAAAGCCTAAAACGATTTGCCTTCATTTTTTAAAAGTGTTTTGGAAATAAATTGATATAAACGAACTGCGCAGTTTAGCTGACGGCTAGCAACCAAACGACGAAGAGATGCAAAATAATGATTATGGTTTAGAACAATAATAATCAGATTCGTGTCAAAATATTGTTGCGGTGTTTTAAATCCAAAATGTTAAAAAGTCCAAACACTAGTCCACTGCACTGCTTTAACATCACTATGAGTCATGTAAATCTGAATGACTGGTCGATTTTTTTTTTTTTTTTTTTTTAGCCTGTAAGGAAAAGGCGTAGCCCAGAGATGGTATCGGTCAGGTTATCCTAAATTATGAGTCTGACACTTTTTAATGCTTTTGTTCATGCAAACTTCCATGCATAATGTCTGGTTTCGTTTTTTAAAAAAAATGTCACTTTGCTCAGATCATTGAAATGATGATGATAATAAAATCTTATGATTGCATCATAAAAGCCCACATTAAGGTGATCTGCATTAGTCATTCATTAAGCATGCATGTCTTGATTAATGTTCCAGCGTGTGTGTGTGTGTGTGTGTGTGTGTGTGTGTGTGTACCAGGCTGGAGTTGGACCACAAAAGCCACACTCATGCAGTCAGAGTGATGGTGGTTGTGTATGCAGTGTGCATCACCGTGCACTCTTGGCCTTAGCTCTGATCTTCTCGTGGGGACCAGAGATTTGGCTCAATGGTTGTCTGTTTTTATATATCAAAAACCCCGAGACATTTCAGGAATGTCGTTTTTCCTGTCAAACATTTGAGACAGCTAAAATCTGTGTAGGCATATTTCCATTTTTTAGCACATATATCTTTTAGATGAATCTCAGATCCCAGTGTAATTACAGAGGCTTTGAAATTTTTTAAGATGCAATAACTGAATTCATCATTGCGTTTTATGTGTAGGGGCGTCTCGTTTAGAATAACTTTTTTTTTTTCTTCTTTGCAACGGAAAATAATTTATCAAGTGCATTTTGTTGCAGACAATCTACAGGAATGCAAGCCTTGTGGGGCGTTTTGTAAGTTACATAATAAAATAGAGAGCACTTAATCAAATCATGCAACCTCAGATGTGTCGTATCTTGAGCTTCACACATTCCACAGGTGCTATCAGATACTCTGGCTCTTTATTCGTGTGTGTGCGCTAGGAAAGGCTCTGAAGGTTATCCCCAGCTCACTCTTACAGTAATGAGTAGTGTCTCACCGTGTACTGGTGCTCTGGGTGTCAGTCTTGCTAAAAAAAAAACAGGCCTACTAAAAAAATCTTAGGTTATTTTAATGAAAATTGTTAAACTATTATTTTTTTAAACTCAAAACACACGTTTTAATAAAATTAGATAGTAGATACCATAACCAAACGGCAAAAAATTGCTGAATGTTATTCCTCTTCATGGGGTTCACATGTTTGATTTGACATTTGATACAACCCTCAGCAATTTATCTGCTTTATCTTGGATCCAGCATTGAAGGTGCACTTGAGCAGCCCCAGTGGCTTAGGGTTGGTTCCCTGATTGGTAATCAAAGCCGCATGGGGATTTACTGATTATGACATTTAATATTTAATGTTTCTAGCCTACTGTTTTAAGTATACAGTGCTTAAAACAAATATCTTTACACAAATTTAACATTGATACAGGCACTATATGCACAAACATTTGTGGACACAGGACCAGCATACCATATGTAGGTCTATGAGGGCACAACATTTTACATGATGGAACAACAAATGTGCATTAGGTCTCTTTTTTCAACATCTTGTTTGCCTCATAATGCCCTTGTGATTGAATGAGCACAAATCCCCACATCCATGCTAAAAAATCTAGTGGAAAGCCTTCTCAGAAGAATGGAGAGTATTATAACTTAGTGTATATATTAATCTGGAATGAGAGATTCAACAAGCACATGAGTATGATGGTTGGGTGAGCACACCATATAGTTCATTTTTCGCCATATCGAATAAGTAAATGTGTCAAATTCTAAAATGTCAACCTTTTGGCAGTTTAATATTAGGGCGTGGACATTTTATCATGTCCAGGACCCAGGAGGGTGGAGCTGAAGCTCGACGGAAAAAAAGATTATTGCTTTGTATGACATTTAACCATCCAGCAAGACAATTCGCATACTTCAATGCTTATTAGATACTTTAAACTTAAAACATTGACCTTGAAGTACTTGAAGTAAACTTGTAAGAAATATGGCTGCTTGAAAGAAATCAGAGAAACACTGATGCTATTGAATCGAGATTTTAAAATGTTTTCATTTGCAAACACCCCCACCCCCAGATGAGTAATGTGTAAAAAAAAAAAAAAAAAAAAAAAAAAAGGGGGGGGCAGATAAAATTATATTGAACATAAAATTAACATAGTGTTTCCTGAACAAGACTGGATTGTCACTTTCGTCATGTTTGTTCATTTCCTATTAAAAAGGAACCTATATAACAGTGCATAAATATTTAGTTGCAAATGGTTTAAACCAACCAGATTAATGTTTGCCTGTGGTAATGTTCATCAGGCCAATAAAGGTTTCAGCACTGAAGGACTATTTTGCCTAATTTAATTTAATTTAATAAACAGTATTTTGCAGAAATATTTTTTTATGATGTGCTTGTGCAGGAGTGACATAGACTAGAGCAATAAACAAATAGAAACGCTTCATGTAAATACAGTATATGAAGCTGAAGTCACATTCTGCATGTGTATGTCGGTATGCAGAAGACACTAAACCAAGGTTAAGTGTCCTCTGGGCATATTGTGAACCCCATACCGATTCAAGTGAAGAATATTTAAAAATTTTCAAAAATTTGTCAAAGCATAACTGCTGATTTTTTTTCTCCCCCACTTCTTTGATCAGTTTTAATCTTCAGAAATTTAATTGAAGCCTTTGCTGAGCGATTGTGCATGTAAGGTGATTAATAATCAGCATCACTTCATTAAGTTTTATTGTTTGAGAAAGATTCTAAATGGCAATATAGTAGTTGTCATTTTCAAAGTAAGTGTATCATTTAGCTTTAAGGTCCGCTAAAAATAAATTCTACGTCTTTGTTCTGTTTTAATAATGAGACGATTATCTACTCGTCAGTGACTGCAAAATGCGAAATGTTCTTCTACACGTAAAAATGTTCAGAAAGGAGTGTTTTTAAACAAGACATAAAGCACCTGTAACATCCTCGGCTGTAAAAGTGATTCCGGTTGTGCGAGCTGCTTATGCGTCACTTCAACACACACATACACAGACTACAACTGATGTTTAAAAAAAGTGAAGTACTGGCATTGAATGATTACCCGGCGAGTGAGGTGTGGTCATTTTTTATTTTTTACCCCACCTGAGCCAGACTGCTATGTGCATTAAAAAAAAAAAAAAAGAAGAAGCTTGGCCATAAAATGGCCATAAAAATGTGGGGCTCCTTCTAAGTACTAACTTCAGGTATTTAACTCTTACCCTTTGCTAACAACTGCATCAGATCAAGCCCACAGTCTCCATAGACGAACACTGGCAGGGCAATGGGTCGTACCAAAGAGCTTGGTGACTATTTCTTAAACATGCTAGCATGGGTCTTGGCGCTCCTGGAAGTTTCTGTTAATGCCCCAGTTGAAATTACCCCAGGGCTTTTTTCATACCACAAAACTCCCTTTTCCCATCTTCTCCAAATGCAACGTTTCAGTGTCTGTGTAAATGACAGCCAGAGAACAACTAAGCAACAAAGGGGAGAGGAAATTTACATTAGAGGAACAATTCATTCATCTTGTTTTAGCCCCAGCCAGTACAAAAGACGGCATTTTTCCCCCCCCTGAATTTTCCTCAAATGTCTGAAAATGACAGAAAAGTCATTTAACTGGTCAATGTTGTAGGATGCCACCTTTTGTGACAAATTAGTATATGACATTTCGGTCTTGATTAGATCTGCCCCAGCCGACTCCAAATGGACTTATTGTAAATTAGAAGAAACTAAGATCGAGAAAAGCTCATTGAGGAACCTGTAGACCAAACTTCCATACTAGAGTACACATAAAAATCACCTAGTCTCTGTTGCATCACTTATTTATCGCTCTTGCATCACTTCCAAACTGCCCCTGGAAGCAGCATCTGCACAAGAACTGTCTAGAGCTTTAAGAGCTGGGCGAACATGCCTGGGTAGCTGCAAATAATCCTAATAAATCACGTTTTTATTTTGTATCCAATTAAAGGCAGGTGGAGGTGGAGACCTGTTTTGTAGTACGTTGCAATCAGCCCGTTGTGTATTGTTGACTGTACATGTAAAAAAAAAAAAAAGGCTTGGCTTATGACTAAACAAAGAACCAGAAACAAACGGTCATCTACAAACTTAAAAAAAAAAAAAAAACCTTGCTTAGTCACCTTTGCGCAATTTAAACGCATCCACATTATACATTAGGAGCTGTGACCAGTGGCTGAGTGGCACCAGCAGGTTTAATGTCTATATATATATATATATATATATATATATATATATAATGGCTAAAATGTCAGATCAGCCCCTGCCAATCACTCTAATTTAATAATTAGTTGAGGGCACCAGGATAGAAGTTACAAACAAGTTCTGTTCTGTCTCAACTTTTTTTTTATTCTCTTTCGTGTCATTTGTGTTTGTGATTAGGAAACTCAACGCTTGTTGGCAGAGCCCGTGCCAGGCATCAAAGCAGAGCCTGATGAAGGGAATGCTCGCTACTTCCACGTGGTCATCGCTGGACCTCAGGACTCCCCCTTTGAGGGAGGGACTTTTAAACTTGAACTCTTTCTTCCTGAAGAATACCCCATGGCAGCTCCGAAAGTACGCTTCATGACCAAAATATATCATCCCAATGTTGACAAGCTGGGAAGAATATGCCTAGATATCCTGAAAGGTATGGTAACCTGTTATTTTTATAATATATTTATTTTACTGACTGTAAATTGGACATGCATATTCTATACGGTAAAATGCGGTTACTTTCAGTTCTTCTGTTAACGGCAGAATGGCAAAACTGTCTCAAAATAAGCCTAATGGCTCGAAGCAAACACACTCTATTATGTAAATTGTCAGAGAATGACTCAGTAACCGGAAACCTAACCACAGAACCTGGGTGCTGCTTTAGCTGACAAATCTTAAATTATGCGAAATATTGTTTTGTTAGATTGTGTCAGGATTGGCTATTGTTTAGATTATTGACTGAGATTATGACGGTTAATACTCAGCTACAGAAATCTCACTACTGTCTGCTAAAGGCTATTTTCCACTAGCAAATTGGCCAGTATTTATCTAGCTGGGTAGATGTTTCGGATCGTGTTCAAGTTTTAATTTTCACACGAGTCTGCTTTGTAGGACCATAAATGTGTGACAAAAATTTTTCATTATAATTATGTAAATCGTCTTTAGCTTTTTGGTTAATCTCGTCTGAAAATGTGATGTTTTAATTTGCTTGAACTTGAGTAGTTAAACTTAATCTAGTTACAGACCCAGGAGTATATCCTATTCTCACTGACTTTAGGATTTAGTAACGATTTCAGGATCACATTAGGTCTTTGTCTTTTATTACTCTCTGGACACCAGCACTGATGCTGCCGTGGGGCCTAAAATGTAAATGTGGCGAAATTCTGGCCCTATTTCACTATTCTGGTGTTAACATCTGTCTTGAGAGGTTAATTCAGAAGTGGACATCTGAGACGCACACCTAACGTTATAAAAGCTTATGAACCCGTTAGAGATGTCCCCAGGATTCTAAGCTTTTAATGATCTACTAACAAAACTGTGGCAGATGAGCCGACCAATGACGAAGCGAGAATCCGGCGCTATGGCAGCGTATCTGAAGCGCAGAGGAGACATGTGGAAGAGAACTAAGATGCGGAATTTACAGATCAGCAGCTCATATCAATCTGTCGACATAGCTATTAATAAAACTTGTGTCAGAGCACAAAGAGATGAATGTTAAACTGCATGGTGACTACAGAAAGGTAGATAGAAGCATCAAGGTGCATCACACTCGTCTGCTGGCTGTCTGGAGGCTGAACATGGGCCTGTTTTAATTTCAGCTCCTGTATGAACACGTCGCCTTTCTTCAGGAAATGAATGCCCCCAGTATCGCGACCTTGTATTTGTCTTTGGGAAAAGGAGGGTTTGTGTTTAGTTGTTGTTGACCAAATACATGCATTGGCCCTGATGTGAAATTTTATGGAGGCAAAAGGTTTTAAATATTTCACTTCTGCAGCGATTGGAGGAAATAAAGCTTTCATTATAAGTCTTCATTATAAGTACATTTTCAAGATTTTTAAGGACATTTTTGTTTACCTCCGAGTTCCTGGCGATCTGAAACTGCTTTGAGTTGGCCGTTTTACCGCTGCAGCATGGCCTTGTTTATACTGCCTTGACCCTTATTACCTAAATCAGCAGTGATGAGTGCACCTTGGCTGCGGAATAAAACGAACATGTGTTCAAGCTGCTTAAACTGCAGAACTTGCTTTCAATCAGCGCTGAAACGCTAGCAGATGTTGCACAAAGAAACACTAGTGCATGATCACAGTAAGAAGCATTTTGCTGAGAATGCATGAGGTAAATGGTTGATATTTGAACAATTATCGTTGCTTTGGTGCTGCTAAATTGATATAAAAGATATAATATTTATATAAATATATTAATAAATAAGACTGTCAGACTCTGCTGCCAGTGACGTTTTTGTTGGTTTTCTTGGCATTTTCCATCTTGTAAAAAAGGTTCTCGGAGTTCTGGAAGGGGCAGCTTCACCTCGGACACTTACTTGTCAGTACTCGGTAGGGTTTCTTCTGAAAAGGGTGCTGTTGCCAATTGCTATTAATATAAATACAGCTGGTTTGTAGTTCTGTAGCGTATTTATTCAGCTTGGCCATAATGCCTTCTACGGGTCCGCAGATCCTCTTTCAGGCTTATGTATTATTGATTACGTATATTTTTTTGTCATATAATCTCCTTTGCATTAAAAATGTAAAAACGTTTTTTTGGGATTCTGAATTGTTATATGATCTGCAATTTGTTTAAAGTCCTGTGTGGAAAAGAAAATCTCTATTTCTCAGTATTGTTTTCAACATGGTGATACCACGCCACAGAATAGGGTAACTGACATTTATAGTAATCACTCACAAAATGTCAAAAGACTCTCCGATTTCACACTCGCTCCTTTGTAAAGCACTAGTGTATAGTGTAATGTATATTCTTAGATTGCTGGTCGTTGCCCCTCCCTCATCCTTTTACCCTTCCTCTTTCCTCCTCTGCCATAATTTATATTCCAGATAAATGGTCCCCAGCCTTGCAGATCCGCACAGTGCTGCTATCAATCCAGGCATTACTAAGTGCTCCCAACCCTGATGATCCTCTAGCAAACGATGTTGCAGAGCAGTGGAAGAGCAACGAAGTTCAAGCCATAGAAACAGGTGAGTTATGCAGCCACACTTAACTCGACTTATAGTAACCTTCTGCACACCAAATGAATAGTACATTCATAGCAATAAAGCATTTTAATACAGTTTGCACATCAGCACAGCTAAGGTGCAGTAGAGCCAATATGGAGGCTGTTCTGATTTGGGATGAACAGAGAATGGGCGTCAAGGCACAGGATCAATAACAGATCAGATCTGTTGTTTTTAAAACGTCTGATGTATGCTAGTATGTAACCCTGTCTGTAGTAGGAATTGGCCAAAACTCATTGCATGGCATATTTTTTCGGTCAAATGGCCAAAGATATGTGGACACTGGAGCAGTACTCCCATAAGTGCCATTCTAAAACCACAGCATTTACATGGAGATTGTTTCACTCGTTTTTATATTAACCCCTCACTCTTTTCAGTTGCAGTAGCATTTCCTGTCAAAAGAAATGACGCCTATTTACTCTGAGGAAAGTTCAACCAACTATTCAAAATAGCATTAGTGCCTTCTATAGCAAATGGTGCAATATGCTGTGTTTATTATATACACTTGTGCTTTATTTCCAAGAACCTGTGGTTGCACTATTTAGTATAGCTGGTTAAAAAAGGAAAATTTTGGATGAATTGTTGAATGTATAGCTGCCAAATGGAAACTGTAATATTACACAATACAAACATCCTATACAATCATGTGCTTCTAATGTGGCAACAGTTGGTGGGTGAGATGGTCAGTTATCCAGAAACCTTTGGCCACATTGTGTATTGTGTATAAACCAAATGTGCCCAATCCCTAGTGATTTTATCAGCATGCATGATTTTATCTCCTTTCTGACCTAATCATAAATTAGTCCATAAAAATAATATTCTAATTTACATAACTGTCTTTAGGTAAGCATGGCCTAAGATGGCTTACCCCAGGCTTTAATGCTAAACAGTATGCAGTAGACCCCGCGTTTATATAAGAATTAACAATAGCACATGAAATGAGACTTTCTTTCTTAATTTTATACATGCTCATTATTGCATGTTGCACCATAAAAGAAGAGTCATGTTCCATTCTTGTTCTAAATCCATCAAGTCTCTTAGTGTAAGCTAACTTAATGCTTTTGCTTTTTGTTTGTTTGTTTCAGCCCGGACATGGACCAGGCTTTATGCTGGGAACAATATTGAAGTCTAGAAAAATAGGGGGGCGAGAAGAGGAAAAGCGGGAAAAAAAGTGGAAGTCAAGTGTGAACACAACTCCTCCTATTCTGCCAAGACCTATTCATTTGCATTTAAAGGACACAGGGAATAATGTTATAATAAAAACAACTGTCATGAATATATTAAAGAAACAAGAAAAAAATGACAACTGCATTTAATTTGTAATTTAATGGCACATTAGGGGGAAAAAAAGAAAAAACATATTTGACCTAATTCACTACTGTTTAAATGCATGGGCAGAGGATTTAGATCTATTCACATGGCTTCTTTTTCCATTGATCTGGGAGGCTCTAGGGTGGAAAAAGTGGCCGGCGTTCATTTGTCCTGGCATATGGAGGGTGGGGGGTGGTGGGTAACTTTTTACATTTTTCTTTTAACCTCTGTCTTTTGTTTTGTTGTTTCCTCTCATGATGCTGTTTGTTCCTGAGAAGCAGCTGATTTAACACCACCCTTTTCTGGCAAATTGCAAAAGTGTGCTCCCCTTTTAGAAGGTCTAGAAGGAAAAAACAGCTTCGCTTAAAAAAAAAAAAAATACGTGAAATGAAAATTCAGACTTTTCAAAGTGGAAACGATTAGATTAAATTAACATAAAATAGCCTTCCACCCTCACGTTAACTATTGTGACCGCTGATCGTGTAGACTCTAACATAGGCTTTTATTCTCTATCTCTTCCTTTTTAGTGCAAGGCGAAACTCCGAGATGAATATACCATGAGTTTTAGTATAACAGTTCTCTTACTGTATTCGGTGTTAGTATTTTATTTTATTTTTCCATGCCATCACTGTACTAATTGCACTCTCTGAACTCCATCACTGATGTGCTCCTTCTCCTGTGTCTGACACAGTCTAGTGCGTTGAGCTTCGTTTGCTGTTTTCTTCCCTTTAGCCCTTATTTTGCAAACTTCGGCTGCATCGGGACTGGTGGTGTGCGAATGGTGAGGTGTTTTCGAGGTGAGGCATATAGGAGCCTACCGTGATCAATGAATGCTTGATCTCCATTTCCAAGATCAGTCTTTGCGTCTCAATTTACTGTATGTAAATTCCTTCTTTCTAAAGGGGAGAATGATTTCCTGCTTTCTGAATGACATAAACAGCCCACATACTTTGTCCTTTCTGTAAATAAAATCTGTTGATTAATAAGATTTGTGGTGTCATCATTCAGCCAGACTATATACAGTACTGATTAGGTGACTGACATCTTGTCTGATTTTATCCCTCCTAACCAGCAGGTGTGGTGAGAATCACCTGGATGCCTTCTTGCATGCATGTGCATACTTGCCAAAAAAACCTTCTGACAGTCACATGGTGATATATGATGCAGTATTTGCAATAAACTCTGCTGTCATACAGTCATGTTTCCTTTTTTTTTTATTCTTTTCTGGTAAACATAGTCACATATACACTTTATGACGCTATAAAGTCTATACAGACCCGAGACCAAGGTAAGGATTAAATCAGGAACCGTGAAGCTGAGTGTCAACCCTTCGCTGGCCTCTGTATTAAACACTGCTTCTGTTTTCTTGTACCTGGAAAAAGCCCTGCTTGGCCAGAAAAGGAGGAGATTGCATGGAAGTTGAACGCCTAAAATAGTGACCAAAATCTGATATACAGATGTAAAAATTATAGAAAATGTCAAACAAATATTAACCAACACTATACACCTGGGAATCTTGCAGCATTTTATTTTCACTAAGTAGTCTCCACTTAACATTGTTAGCTACCTTGCGAACATTTGTGTGCTAGTTAAGATTTTTTTAATAGTGCTAGATTTTTTTAAATAAATAATTTAATAGACCTTATTAATCTAATAAGGTATTTTAAATGTTTCTCCAAATGATTTATACTCAAGGTATATCAAATCTATCTATAAGTATTAAGTAGCTTTAAATATCATAAAACTTGACCTTAACTGACAGCTTTTTTTATTTTTAAAAGTTAAGCTATCTCAAATTTGAACCATTACTTAATCCTCTCTCTGCGTGGGTTTCACAAGAAGTAACCGTAAAGGAAGAACTATAAGCATTATTTCACTGAATGTGTAAATAGCAACACAATATTAATACATTTGCTTTCAAATAGTTGCAATTCCTCATGTCAAGAATTCCACAGCATGTTTTGGGAGCACATTTATCCTGTAAGTCTCCTATCATATATCACAAATGTGTTTTGAAATCAGCTCTGGTGACTAGAATGCCCAGTGAAGAACAATGACTCCATTGTTATGTTCATGAAAGCAGCGTATCATTTATGTGCATTATGATGCTGAAGGTAGTCATTAACAGTTGGGCAAATTGTGGCCTTGACGAGATGTGCATGGTGAGCAAGAATACTCAAACAGATTGTGGCATTCAAGCAATGATTGGCATAAATGCTTGAAGAAAACATTTCCCCACACTATTATACTACCTGTATAACCTGTACATCCAGCCTGGGCGGTTGGCACAAGGCAAGATTGGTTCATGGAAGAATGGTGTTGGAGGCAAATTCTGACCCTATGTGCCTTGGCAGTGATGAAGACCTCCAAGCTGGAATTTATTTTTATTTATTTTTTTAGTTTTTTGACTGGCCATTTTTGGTATCCCTGTGATCGAAATACTCATATCAGCCAACGGTAATGTAATGGCCAAAATCACTGAGATCACATTTCCTAGTTAATGAACAGTAAGGGTTAGGGTTAGCTGATACAGATAGCCTGTATCTGCACGACTTTATGCATTGCTCTGCTACCACACCATGGGATGACTAGAATAACCACATAAATGTGTAGAACAGGTATTCCAAATAAAGTGCTCTGTTCATGTATGGTTTCACATAACTTCAAATCCAACGGGAGACCACGGCTCACCTGGAATAACATACTTTTGCTTCACCTTAGACACTATAGATATAACAAGTTGATTAGGAAAAGAAGTCGATAGGGAGTTTAACTAGATTAGGTCCTTTATTTGTTCTGTTTGGACCTAAACGGTGTATGGTGTCCTGTATTCTGTATATATTATGTTGCCTTGCGTGTCTAGGGTTGAGGGTTCGATTCCCACCAGTGTCTGTCTCTCCTTGTCATTGGTAGGTTTCCTCTGGGAACTCTGGTTTCCTCCGACAGTACAAAGACATGCAGATTGGGCTAACTGGTGTTCCCAATTCGCCTTTAGTGTGTGTGTGTGCCCCAAGTCTCCTAGGACAGGCTTCATGCAGATTTGTCAAGTAAGTATGATGACTCGTCGACTTTTGGTCATGTCTTTTCTCCTCTCATCTCGGCGACATTGCATCCCTACCCCATGCCCTCACCTAGTGTTATGCTAAAAAATATAAATATATATATATATTGACGCTAGATGGCGCCAAAGAAGCACTCCACGCCATTAAAAGTCGCTGCTTGTCCTTTAAGTGTTTTATTCGGTGTGGCTCGCTACTCGCTGCAGCGCGAGGTTGTTCTCGCCCTCGTCCGGTTCTTAGTTCCTCTCCCAGTGCATGCTCCAGGCTGTTCCGGACTCCGAAAGTCCGCTGCGTGCCCGTGCGTGTGCCCGTGCGTGTGCATGCGTCTGCGCAGTGTGTGCAGGATCACAGCGCGAGGAGCGCAGTCGGACATGATGCGCGCGGAGCTCCGAGAAGAACCACCATGGTGAGGAAGAGACCGAGAGCGCGAGGAGTTCTGTTCAGCGTCAAGCTAAAGAGCCGCACAGGGCGGGACGGAGCCGGAGAACTCAGGACCGATTCGGTTTCACTGCTCTGAGAGGGGAGAATTAAAACTCTTGCATAGGAACAGTCTTCTTCTTTTTCTTCTTCTTCTTCTTCTGCTGCTGCTTATGGAGAATCTCAGCAACCTGGAGTACATGATGAAGTTCAAGCCCAATCAGACGAGGACGTACGACGGGGAAGGCTTTAAACAGCGGGCAGCGTGCTTGTGTTTCAAAAACGACCGAGAGGACGAGGTAGGCTCTCTCTGTCTTCAACTCTGATGATTAGTGATTAAATGACCGATTATGTGGGGGGTTTTTGTGTTTCTTGCGTCCTGCATCTTAACGACCTCAACTCTACAGCCTCGTCCAGTCTCTTGATGTCGACATACACCCTGGACCACGTGACTGTCCGAAATACACTCTCGTATACACTGTGATAGGCTCCCGGATACACTCTGAAATGCACACTCATGCAAATCGGATACATTCTGAATATACTGTATAGACCCTGACACACACGGAAATGCACCATGGTATACACACTCGAATGCACTAGAGTATTGTATACACTCTGACATACACACTGATATTTACACTCCGATGCACCCTTGTATACATTTTGCTATACACACTGAAATGCAACCTCGTGTACAATCTGATATACCCACTAAAATGCACCCCATGCAATCAGATACGTTCCAAAATTTGCTAGTGTACACACTGAAATGCACTCTCGTATACATGCTGAAATGCGCCCTTCTATACACTGATGTACTGTACACAGTAAAATGCACCATCGGATACACTCCGAAATGTGCCCTTCTATACACTGAAATGCACCCTCATATACACTCTGAAATGATCCATTGCATGCACTGATGTTTGCACTGAAATGCACCCTTGTATTCGCTCTGACATAAACACTAAAATGCACCTTCATGTACAATCTAAGCTGATATTATCTGATACACTCTGATATTAATATACTGTACTCTAAAATGCACCAATGCATACACTGACATACACACTGAAATGCACCCTCATATACACTCTGACATAAACACGGAAATGCGCCCTCATGTGCAATCCAATAGACACTGTAAAATGCACCAATGCATACACTGACGTTTACACTGAAAGGTACTCTGATATACACATTGGAATGTATCCTCCTATACTCGCTGAAATGCACCATCGTGTATACTCTGATATACAACCTGATACACTCTAAAATAAACTCATACACACCCTGATACACACTCTCCTTAGGTCTAGTAAAGGGAATTGTGATACTGCCGCATACCATGACATCCCATACAAATGTACACTTCCATTGTGGCAACACTTTGGGAATGAACTACATACGATTGCAGAAGTTTATATACACTCGTCATAAACATTATATGAAAAATCAGCAGTATAGTTTTCGCAGTGAACTGTTGCATCTGTGTAGAATTGTTGCACAGTATACTATCTTCAATAGAAAAAAAAAACAAGTTTGTGGCAAAAGATTTAATTTATTTTAGGCTTTCTGAAACCAACATAGGGTCAAAATTTACAAACAGCACACTAAATATTTGGTTTAAGCTGTGACACAATCATGCCTTAAGCTTAATGGTAGCTTGCCTCAGGCCTTTTACAACTAGCTTTGATGTGTTTTGGGATAATTATCCTATTGGAGCACTAAATTTTGTCCAAGGATTGACTGTCAAGCTGATGATTTGAGGTTATGCGGAAGAATTTTGAAGCAGTCCTCCTTCCATCCAAAACTATGCCGTCACCACCATGCTAGACAGTTGGTACATTTAAATTAAATTAATTTATATTTAATTTTAATTTTTATACTGTCCCCATCAGCCACTTTGGATTTAACAGCGCTTTAAACATTAATTATTATCTGAGTAGCACAATGCACCTTTGGAAGTGCTTTTATTTAATGTATTTTATCAGCCTTGTTCTCTCTCATATTGAAAGTCTCAGGAAAAATACATTTTTGTTTGGTGTAACATTAAACATAATACTTACTCACTGACTCATCGTCTATACCGCTTTATCCTGTATTCAGGATTCAGGGTCGCGGGGGCCTGGAGCCTATCCCAGGAGACTTGGGGTATGAGGCGGGGTACACTTTGGACGGGGTACCAATTCATCGCAGGGCAGTTTGGGGAACCTAATGTGCAGGTCTTTGGACTGTAGGAGGAAACCGGAGTACCCGGAGGAAACCCACCAAGCACGGGGAGAACATGCAAACTCCATGCGCACAGAGACAAGAATCGAACCCGGACCCTGGAGGTGCAAGGCGACAGTGCTAACCACTACACCACCATGCAGCCCTCCACATTCTACTTTAATTCCTTAATCTTCTCCAGCACTGTTCGACTTGCTGCAGCTTCCTACCTACTTGTCAGGGTTCTGCTGTTATAGTCTGTTTGCCTCATGGTTTAACATGTTCTGCATTCTGAGGTAATTTTCTGCTCACTGCGGTTGTAAAGAAAGGTTATTCGTGTTGTTGTAGAATTCTTGTAAGTTTGAACCAGTTTGACCTTTTCTTATCACCTCTCTCATATCAGCAAGAGGTTTTCATCCACAGAACTGCCATTCATTGGATGCTCAAAAAAAAAAAATAATAATAATAAATAAATAAATATATATATATATATATATATATATATATATATATATATATATATATATATTTATGGTTTGTTTTTTTGCACTATTCTGTGTAAACTCTAGAGCCTGTCGTGTGTAAAAAAAATCACAGATCAGCAGTTTCTGAAACACTAACCAGTGTGTCTGGCACCTACAACCATTTAAAGGAACTGTGAAAACATTTTTTTCCCCATTCTGATATTTGACATGAAAATCAACTTAAGCTCTTGATTTGGTTATTGTTCATGTATTTGTTTGCATGAATGACAGGATGTACAGGTGTTTCTCATAAAGCGAATGAGGGGAATATGGATCTCCTGTAGACAATGTTGTTGTATTGGAGCTGCTGAAAAAAGTGTACGGGGAAATTGAATAACTTTTGGAACTAAGATTGCACCCTTGCATGTTTAAAATGGGTAACTTCTTATGGAAAGCGATGGCCATGCATTGGCCACTTTATTAGGTACACCTTTTGGACACCATTTTTGTCTTCAAAACTGCCTTAATTCTTCGTGGTATAGTTTCAACAAGGTGCTGGAAACATTCCTTAGAGATGTCGGTCTATATGGACATCACGGTCACTGCAGATTTGGCGGCCGCACATCCATTATGCGAATCTCCCGAGCCACCACATCCCGAAGGTGCTCTGTCTGATTGAGATCTGGTGACTGCTCAGGCCGTTTGAGTACAGTGAACTCATTGTCCTGTTCAAGAAACCTGTTCAAGTTCATTTTAGCAGTTTTGAAAATACTCAGAGATTAGCCCGCCTGGCATCAACAACCATGCCACGTTCAAAGTCGCGTTAAATCACCTTTCTTACCTATTTTGATGTTCGGTTTGAACTTCAGCAGATCATCTTAACCATGGCTACATATCTAAATGCATAGAGTTGCTGACATGTGATTGGCTGATTTAGATATTTTAATAAGCAATTTTCAAAGGTATACTTAATAAAGATAAAATTATTTTATTGTTTATAGCTTGAAGTAAAAAACGTGTCTTTAAGCCCAAATTTGTGCTCTGCAGGATATTCTTTTTTAAATCAAATGAATGTCCTTCAGAGTGTGTTTAGTCTGCTCAGTGTTTATCTTTAAATTACATTCAAAGCATGCACGCTTCAAGCTCGGAATTAAAAGAACCTCAAAAACCTGTTGCAGCTGCTTTTAGAAACATCACACAACATTTACAATCATCTTATTTATTTAGTTCAAAATTGCAAGGGTGCACGATTATAACACACCCTGCAAAATCCACCCTAGGAGTTGAGAAGAAAGAGTTAGAAGAATTTAAGTTGTACTTTCTAAAGCTCGTTATTCTGAGGCTTCTCACTCCAGAACTGAGCCCTGATTATTTAAGACTCGGCACTGTGAGCGTCCTGGAGCCTGTTCAGCCTGGTGAAAGGACATGATCTTTTCCATGTGATCGTGAGAAGGAGGGGGCGACATGGGGAAGCAAGTTACACCATGTGCCAAAGCACCAAGTGACCCATCAGCAGCAATTTATAGAACTGGAATGAAAGCACTTGCTGTCCCCTGACAGGATTCCTTTACCCGTTCTTTTCACTTCTCTTCTCTCAGGAAGAAAGGCAAAAAAGTCACGCTGAACATCTGACACTCTGTCACATCTCCCACTTTCCACTTTCCAACAGACGCCTACTTTGTTACTTAATCCACAACTGATAGAGTTGCATGCCACTTCTAGCGATAGCACTACATGTAGGTCATGCCATTCCTCTTGCTCGCACTCTAGGTTCGGTGCAGATGCGAGTGACACAGATTCACCACATTTACGTTTTTTTTTTTTTTAACTAGTTTAATTTAAAATGACCTTTATCTCACTAGTCTTTCATGTCATTTGCTGATGAGAAGAGAGGGAGCTTAAGGTAGCAATTTTTTTACGAATGTGCATTGCACATACAAGGGGTGTTCAAGTCAAACTGGGACTTGTAAAGAAACTTTGTGTAAATGAAGACTTAAAGCACGGTAATGAGACTCTGAGCCACAGTCAAACATTTGAATAGTGCAAACATTTAAAAGAAATCCAAACTGCCGTGAGTGGAACGCCCAAACCGCTGTTAAATCGACAAATAACTTGTCACCAATTTGCGTAAGAGACACAACTGTCTGTGTGAACTGTACACACAATCATTCATAAACACCACTTGCACATTACAGGAGCTTGGCTGGGATTTATTGCTACATTCCTAAATTTCGATCTTCCTTATGAGACCAGTATTGCAAAAGTAAAGCAGTCAGACTTTCAAACTTGATCGTATCCTAGCACTAGTGAAATGCTGCGATAAATGCATTAGAAATACAAGTTTGACGTGATTTATTTTAATATACAGTGGTGTTCAAAATAATAGCAGTGTGTTGAAAAAAGTGAGTAAAGCTCCATATCCATATAATAACTTTTAACTTAAATCACACACAAATGCATTGGAGACCCTGCACATTCTATTCTGAATCACAACATGAAGTAAAATGTGCTAAATGTATTATTAGTTTAATATTTGTTTTTCTTCACTTTCTGTAGTCTGTTCAAGAAAATACCAGTGTCATCATTTATCTTTATAAAGTGATGAATTTACCATTTAAACAAAAATGCTTGAAGTTTAATCTTTCTTGTGAATCTTTGAACTAATGTTTAGTTGTATAACCATGGTTTCTGAGAACTGCTTCACATCTGTGCTGCATGGAGTCAACCAACTTCTGGCACCTTTGAACAGGTATTCCAGCCTAAAAAACAGCATTTTTTGTTTTAGAAACAGCATTTTCAATGTCACCCCACAAGTTTTCTATTGGAATAGGGTCTGGGGATTGGGCTGGCCACTCTATAACGTTAATCTTGTTGGTCTGGAACCAAGATGCTGCTCACTTACTGGTGTGTTTGGTGTCGTTGTCTTGATGAAACACCCATTTTAAGGGCATTTCCTCTTTTTGGAATAAGTCAACATGACCTCTTTAAGTATCCTGATGTACTCAAATTGATCCATAATCCCTGAAATGTTATATTTATTTATAGATAAATAAATGACACCAAAAAACTGTCTGCGGCCTCTAGACCCAAAAAGAACAATTTTGCTTTCATCAGTCCACAAAATATTGCGCCATTTCTCTTTAGGCCAGTCAATGTGTTCTTTGGTGAACTGTAACCTCTTCAGCACATGTCTTTTTTTTTTTTTTCAACAATGGGACTTTGCGGGGGCTTCTTGTTAATAGCTTTTTGGTTTTGGGCTCCATTTTAAAGCATTGATATCATTTTAGCAGAGCAGCCTATCATTTTCTGCACTTCTTTGTGTTTTTCCATCTCTAATAAACTTTTGAAAGTACGCTGTTCTTCTGAACAATGTCTGGAACGACCATTTTATTTTCAGAGAGAAATGCACAGGACAACCTTTTCTGCATTTATCCTTGAATTTTTTTTATCCTTAAATTTGTTTGACACCTGTTTTTCACAGAATAATTTACCTCTCTAATTGAACTCCACACTGCTATTATTTTGAACACGCCCCTTTTTTAATTAATGATTCAATTACACAGAATCAGGTGCATGTAAGTCATGACTGTTGGGTCTGTTGTTTTCTATTACTCCACTACACCTACAAGTAAAATATGTACCATGAAGTAATATAATTTCTTCCAAAAACAATTATTGATCTGTTTACTGATGTTGGACGGCTATTATTTTGAACACTACTGTATTTACATGCAAACTCCATTTGTCATCGTTAGTCAAAAGACAAAGCAGCATGCTGTATTAATACACTCTTCCTATAAATGTTGACCAGACCAGATTTTCACTAAGAAATAGATGTATTCACCCCTGCAGCCATAGTGTAGTTAGTGAAGCTAATGCAAGCAATAAAAACAAGTTATTTTTCCTGTCACTGACAATCAACCAGTGACGCACGCAGCACTAAACACTACCAGCACTGTGGAATAACCTTGGGAGATTATCCAGTAGGCTCAACCCAGTGGCGTTTTTCTTTTATTGTTGTAGGAACATAACCAGAGAACCAGAAAAAAGGTCTGTTTGCAATTATAACCTTTGCCAAATACATGGAAAGCATTTACAAGGAAAGCAATTTGGTAGCAGATGTATTCGTGGCCACTACTTTTAAGTTAATTCTTCTAATCAGCTAACACATGCATTCCAAGACGGGCAGATGTTTAACTGACATTAACTTTCCAAATTCCAAACTTTTTATTTTTGCACGTAATTTCTTTATAATATCGATAATTCTGCATTATTGGTTTTTATTATTGTGACATTTATTGGGATTTCTGTGTAGGCCTTAGGTTGAAAATGTTTATTTTCCAATCATTTATATTGCTGCGTTACTCTGTTAAGGGGTGGCACTAATTCTGAATCCAGCGTCATCCCTTTTACCAGAAATAAATGACTCCTTTATGGAAAAGCACTGCCAGTGCTTGTTTTTGTTTTACTGCATTTCTTGTTATTAAGTTTTTCGAAGCCCAGAGTGCTATTTTTTTTCTTTTTTTTTTTTTTTACTCAGAGGAGAATTATCTAGCTATGATGAGGGCTTAAGCCTTGTTCCCACTTTCACAATTTTTGCTATGAATCGCTACAGTTTTAAACCGTAGCGTGCCATAGCCTCGATGTACCCTGACATCATTGGTTTACGAAGCAAATAAGTGCCAAGGCAGAGCTAAGGTGAAACAGGTTGGTGTTAAATAAAGGCATGGAAAATAAAGACTCGACCAGGCCTACACTTACCATACAGTGGACTTATGGGGTATAAAAAGCTGTACCTCCATCCCAGTTTTTCAACTTGTCTCCAAAATGTCCAAGTCTGTACCAGCAAGCTGTTAATCACTGCTGGACACCCTGACACACTTACTGTTACCGTCTTACCGCTCACCCACCCTAGCTCATTATGGATCTGCTCCAAATTTCAAAAACCATAACAAACCCATTTTGGAAAAAAATTAAAAATAAATCATGAATATTTATTCTTGAATAGACAGAGCTGGGGGTGCAGTGGGGACATGGGGAAGTGTCGATGCAATGACTGAAAAGAGACTCAAACATGCAGTCATGCATCAGCTCATGCTGCGGATTTTATAAGATGTTTAAGGGTGCGAGCAAGACAGACCTGCAATAACTCATGGTAAGGGATAAACAGATCACTGGTGAGAAGGCTGTGAAGTTGGGTGTGTTTTGGGTATATTTTCCTATATAAAGATATTTTGCATATTATCTGGACAAAAATATTTAATGGATTATTTTATTTACGTCATAGTCTTTGTTCAGTTCACGCCCCCTCCCAGCTCAAACTCACCTGACGGTAATCCTCCTGGAAACACAGTAACTTAATACCACTTGAATGTGTTGGTCTTCGTTAGACCATTTCCTCTTTATTTCACAGCACACCTGATATCTTAAATTTTTGACCGGTCAGAAGACGTTCGGTCAAAAGCAAAGCGCATCTTTAAATGCACTCATTCTAATTCATTATGGTTTTACCAGTGACTCAGATGACTTGCACTGCAGACAGGCATATACTTTACGCATGTGATCCTTGAGGGAGAAAAATACAGAAATGTTCCTGGATGTGTGCTTTCTAACATGCTAAGAAATATAACGAGTTAAATGTGAGGGTAAATCGAAAAGTAAAGGCAAATTAATACATTTTCCATGAGTTGATTTTTAAGTTGAAGTCCAGACCAGAGCACAAGACTGTCTTCCACACAGGTTATCTATCTAAGTTAAGTAGAACCTTTTTTTAATTATTTTTTTTAATGTTATTTAATCATACATATTTATAAGTTACAAGTGCAAGTAAAAACATAAAAAAAAATAAATACTGCAGCATTAAATCACTCCTTAAAGACAGAGGGCCCAGATTGATTGTGCTGCTGCAGGCTAAAGGACGGAGAATTTAGGGATCAGGATGAGTAAGGGTATTGAATGCACCCGGAGTTAATAAATTTTATTTATTTTTTTTAAAGTGCAAAATTTTAAACAACCTGGAGCAGTGATAGCTTCTCAAATTCCTCTTGCAAATATTAAGAAATTGAATATAAAAAAAAATTCAATAAAAGAAACCAAATGGTGTCCAAAAGGAAAGCTTGGGTTAACCCTGCTTACTGTTCAGCCGCAGTGTACGTGCCTGTCCCCATGGTGCACTTAATCTTTCTGTTCTCATGCAGAGAGCCGACTGCTGTTCCAGCAGCTTTGTAAACTGCGTGTCTGTGTGCATTTTGCTCTAGTTTGAACTGTCTTTTTTCTTTTTTTTTTTTTAGCTTCCTCCTCTGACAGCATGCCAAGACAGACGTTGAAATATCGTATTAGAATAAGACAATGAGTTCGAATGAGAACAGCAGTCCAATTAAAGTTCACTCACTAGTGCGCGGCAGATGCAGCTGCTGGTACTAATATCAAATGTCAGGGTGTTTATTCACTTATGTCATTTTACAGTGCAATAGTTGGTCACATGAGTTACCTTGAATTGAAAAAGAGTAGATTTTGCTTCATTTTGGAAAAGCTCTTCTGTGCTGCCGGGAGTACCACATGTAGCGCTTACACCGCATAGTAGTAGTCAAAGTAGAATCGGTTATTGCTATCAGAGGTTTTTATTTATTTATTATTCATTAAATCAGTACGTGCATGAGTAAATAAGCATGCCATTAGACTGACGCCCAATAATAGTATCTCTATCGCCATGTCCCTGTTTGTATTTATAGCAACGAACATGGTTAGTCAGACCAGTAAAAGGTACATAGAAATCCAGTCTTTAGGTAAATATGTACCACATTTAATATTAATAAATGATTGCACACCAATTTTCAAATCAATGTGGAAGTCAGATCATGTCAGGATGTCATTTGATCACAAATGACACAAAGGAATTCAGGGTGTGTGATTTGAGAGATCGTGACACCACCTCTGAAGTTGGTCTAAAGTCTATAGTACTGGTTTCAGTCCAGCTATGTGTCTAGCACAGATGTTTAGTGGAGAATATCACACACTGCTACATGCCATTGCATCGTTTATCCCCCCTGACCTCATGCCATAAACACTTTCTCCTTTCTGGACCTCTACGTTGTAACTGTATAACTTGATAATATTCGAGGAACAGTAGCTCTGAAAGTGGTATGACAGCACAGCTATCTGTTTATGTGCAATTATTTCATATTTTATCTTTGTATGATTTATTGCCAAAAATAATCCAGTCGTGCATTAGCTCATGCTGCAAATTTTAAGCTGCTTTCTGAAACCGAGTTTTACTAAATGATTTGTCAGAAATAGAATTCACCTATAGAAGATGTTTAAGGGTTCAAGTAAGACAGACCTGCAATAACCCATAGTATGGGATAAACGGATCTCTGGTGAGGAGGCTGTAGACTTTCTGTGTTTTAGGTATATTTTCCTATATGAAGATATTTTACATATTATTTGGACGAAAATCTGTAAGAGACATTCGAAACACTAAAGATTTTCTACACGTTCGTAGCCTTTGTTTAGTTTGGCCGCTGCTTCACACCCACTCAGAGCTCAAAGTCACCTGTCGGTGATCCTCCTGCAAATAACAATACCTCTTGAACATGTTAATTCTCGTTAGGCCATGATTTCTTTATTCCACAACACACTTTATCTTAAATCTAACTTGTCAGAAGACGTTCGGTCAAAAGCAAATCGCATGTTTAAATGCACTCATTCTAATTCGTTAGGGTTTCTACAGTGACGCTTCATATGATGTTTAAGGGAGAAAAACACGGAAATGTTCCCGGATGTGTGCTTTCTATCAGCATGGTTTGTGTTGCAGTGCATTAGTTACGGGATAGAAATGCAAAAGGGAAATATGAGTTAAATGTGGGGAAATCAAAAGGTAAAGGCAAATACTTTTTTTTTTGGTTGATTTTAGAAGTTTTGATGATGTACCGCAGTAGTTTGCTGGCTTTCTGCCTCTACTTCTTCTATCTCACACCCCTGGCCTGAAACTTTGTTACAACTTTCCTTCTAACTTCTTTATCCTCCTGACCATGTGTGTCAGTTTTACTGGAAAAACAAGGTGGATTTTGTTTTTAAACTTCCATACAAACAAAAAATCAATATGTAATGTAATGCTTTGGTGAGTACACTTGTGCACAACCCCATAGTATGACGTGCATGTGGGACACCCTAGATCACTTGTTAGTCAGTCAATAAAGACCTAGTATAGCGAGAGACGTCTGAGCCTACAGTGATTTACGAGATGAGACTCATGTCTCAGCTCGTATATTAGGGATTTTGTTTTACATGAACCCTAATGTTCCACAACAAATCCCCAGGGAGGAAATTTTACGTCCATTCTTGATCAGTAAACTCAAAAAGAACTCCATCCCACTTTACTTTCATCTTTATATTTTAAGAGTTTATATATTCTGATTAAATGCTTTAAGCATGCAAATGCCACTTATCGGATGTAAATGCTGAACTTATTAGAACGTCCATGTAAACAGTTTGAGTAGAAATGTTTTGTTTAGTTTTTTTAACAGTATATTCACTTAATTTCCACTTCAATTACTTGAAAGCAAAAATATTAAGGTTAAGCAATGGTTAATACAGATCGGGTCAAATCTATAAGTTGGTAAGAAAGAGGCAAATATTTAATTTCTTTTCTTTTTTTACCTTCGCTATCAGGTTTTTCTACAGCGTTTCTGCAGTTTTGGAGGAGGAAGTATCATTGTTTTCTTGTTTAGTTTTAATTGCTGATTTGTTTTTCTTCTCTGACATACCCAGATGCTGAGTAACTCTGACACACCCATTTGTTCAAGGTTCATGAACCATGATCCTGAATCACTGTCTGTTGACTGAAGAGAGACCATGCAGCATGTTTGCACCATCAAGCTCAGTCTTTCATAATGTCATACAAACTTATGCAAATTTTGTGGTATGACACAAGAAGCATACCGATGCAGAAAATTCAAATTCCATCTATACAGTAATGATGATGAGTTTCCAAAGTACACTAGTAAGCGTTGAATAAATGTGCCCTGGGTTTCTGTATTTATTGATTTAAAACATTCGGCATCATAAGGTTTCAATAAACGAAACTTAATAGTAGTGTTTGAGTCGATCCGTTCTGACCCTTTGGAGAATATAGCGAAACAAAAGCGGGGCATTAGAATGTAACTCAATTAAACATGGCTAGCTTTCACTGGTGTGACTCTGGGTCGTGTGTCCAAAGCATGATGCTTTTTATATCCTGCTGGTTGTTGTTTTGCTCTCGGAGTTACGTACTTCTGGGGAGCCCTAGATGTGTTATTAAAGCCAGCGTTCTCTACTACCGAATTTGAACTTCCCAAACACGGTGGCCAGTTCTTCCATCTCAATACACAATCACGTTTGCAATATTAAGGCCGGTGTATTTTTACTGGTGCTGTTGTATTGAATATCGGCATGGCTGTGATGATATTCAGCACAACAGCATGACCTTGAGTGTGATACTGCTTTTATAGAACAGTTCCACAACACTATTTATCATCAAAAGATTATGATTTGTTTGTTTATTTTGCATGAAAGGTGAGGAGAATAAACCATGGAGGTGATGGACAGTCCTGTGACATGTACGAGACTTGTTCCACACCCCAAGTAGTGCCCTTGATCAGGGGTTGGAGAGAGATTTGGAAATCAGCTACTAAGCTTTGTAGCTACAACATTAAGAACAAAACTCAGACGGTTCAGAGGCAATTCAGAATGACTTGGAAGCAATTACTAAGAAGACAGTGTTGTTTAAGATGACATAACGTTATCAGATGCGTTTTCTTGGGGAAAGTGCCTCAGTGAATGCGGGTTTTGGTTGCTGTTCGAATACTGTGGACCGTACTGATCTACTTTCACCCATGCTGCGATCGACAGATAGTGTAATTAACAATCTTTAGAACCCCTGTGGTGCAGAGTGATACTCTAGATATAGTTAAATGTCCCAGTGATGTTATGCTCTATTATCACCACTCGTGAAATGGCTCTCGTCCAATCACATTACTCAGTCGGAACCAACCGTTGTATAATGATACCTGTTAACGACACACTTTCTTCTCGTGTCTGAAAATTACAACATGGGATATGGTGTAGACAAAAAGCCCTAAGGGATCAGATCAAGTTTGCATGATTTTTTCCATACAGTGTTGGCTGAAATTGGATGCAAACCACCATGAGGAACGAATACACAAATAGATCATAGGTCAGATTAGACTCTGATTCAGCATAACCCTTTAAGCCATCTAAGAACATAAGTTTAAAGTGCTCTAGCTAGTGGGGGAAAAAAACTTAATCTATTTTCAGAGATTTTACTTTAATGACTTTAATGAACCCTTTTGTCTCTTTGAACAAACCTATGATTGTTCTCGTCTGAGGTAGAAATCTACTTAACCCATGGAATTTGTTGCTCTCAGTGCATAGTTGTCATCGGTTGTCATCATGATAACGTGATAATTTGGTAATCGTGAAATGCTTGACTGCTGCTGACTTAACTCTTCCTGTATGTATGCATGTGTGTATGTCTGTGTTGTGGGTGATCAGGTGTTGCTTGTGAGCAGCAGCAGGCACCCAGATCAGTGGATCGTTCCAGGAGGTGGAATGGAGCCAGAGGAAGAGCCAGGTGGAACTGCTGTGAGAGAGGTCTATGAAGAGGTGAGCCATCAGTCTTTTCAATTCAACCATAAAAAAAGAATGATTTCTAGCAAATGTCCTGTCACTTGTATAAATTCATGTGACATGCTAGCAAAAGCGTTTCCCTTCATCAGTCTAAATCTTTCCTTGCCGGTCCAGATCACATTTCCTTGTTTATTGCTGTGTGTAAACGTGATTGTAATGTAGAAATCTAAACTGGCGCCAAGGCATTGGTATTTGTCTTGGACTAAAATTAGACAGGCTCATGTTCCCCAGAATATCCCAGGTATATCATTGACTTCTTGTTGCATGTTTGTTGGCAGTTCAGCACTCCCTAATTTTCATTAAGGAATGTTATCGTAACAGAACACTACTACATTGACTTGGAGCTAAGCACATGACATGGCAAGCTGCATTTCTGTGAACTTTTGCCCACACCTTTAGAACCTGTACATGTCGTAATGTTGGAGTGTACAGAAAGGCCGCCTCTCTTAAGGGGCCTCTCCCACCTGTTGACAACTATGAGACATGGAGATGGCATTTGGAGTTCGTGTCCTGTTACCATTGGTCTCCTCAGATTGGAAGAAAACATTTCCTTAAACAAGCATGAGGGAGTCACTTCCAGTGTCAAGTGACTGCCTTCGTGTGAGTGTAACAGCTGTAGCAGTTTACAGTGAAGTTCTCCAATATGTGAGATGCCAGTCCCTTCTTTTTTTTGAAGGGTAATACATTTCTGATCAAAGGATCTCTGGGTTCATTAAAGGTCTCCTAAATGATCTAATCAAATCAAAAGGCTTACTTATTGCCAAGTTAGAATTAGGATAACAATGCTGCCTCCATGGCTAGATCTCCGTCCAAGCACAGCTTTTGTCAGCCGTTCCCTTTGAAAGGACTGCACTGGCAAGGCCCATTCTTTTGTTTTTGCCATGCACCAAACACATTTGGGTTTAAATGTTTGACCCACCCAATTTTAAGTGACTCAAAATGCCAGCCAACATGTTATTGACGGGTGTTTCTTGTTTCCCAGATGCGCTTTTAAACATTTAAAAGCTCAGAATATCTGCTCTTGGTTTAAGCCCTTTGACGAATTTGCTTGATGTTAAAAAGGATAAACCATCATAGAGACCAGAGAACTGTCTATGGGAGAAAATCCCAAGTCTTCGCTTACCTTATCTAGGTTGTACATGTCATATATGTGCACCACTCATTCATTTAGAACCATGGATGCTATCTCACGTAAAATATTCTTGGGATTTTGCACTCGAGGATGGCAAGCAGTTAGTCAGCTGGATTCGTTTAGGTCCAGAAGAAGAAGGAAGCCTCCTTAGGGGTTTTAGCAGATGTGCGGTGGTGACTGACATCAGTAAGCGCCTTATGCATGCGCTGCGCCAAAAGGTTCCATGAATTCCAATCTGCCTCTTCTCATTCAAATGGCATGACCTCATCTCGAATACGTTTTTGATCTAGGACCATATATGAAAAAGCCGATTTGCCTGTTCAAAAAGCCCTAGATTTGTCAGATCTGTGTCACATTTGGGTAAAAAAATATATATATTTTAGACTGGTAATGTGAATATAGCCCTTTTTTTTTTTTTTTTTTTTTTACAGTATTCAAAATGTAGATTGATTGATTGATGTATCAGTTTTTATCTTTATTGATCCCCAAAGGGAAATGTGGACTTTGCACTACAACATATTGGCAAGTTAAATAATCTTGAGTAAAGGGAAATGGATCTGATATTTTACCATATGATGATATTCTAAAATGAATGTAATATTATAAAAGACATACATAACAAGAAACCTGCATGTACAAGACATGTACAAGAAATCTGCATTCTAATATCGAAAAGTATTATATTACTTTAGTGCTACATTAAGAAAGCAGTGTTTCCTGCACATGGAGGATACTTAGGTGAGCCACCCAGGTGTATATTTGCCGATCTTTTTTAAAAATATGTCTAGCATTTATGATTAATTAACTAGTAGCGGACAGTACATTGCTCTCGCACTAGCAGAATAAATGGGTACAGGAGTGTGGAAGTATATTAGTGCCAAAATTCTTCAAAGCAAAATAGCAGCTTGAATTACATGAACTGAAAAAAACGTGTTTCAATTTTTCTGCATTGCAATTTGATCTGAATTGAAAAAAATCCATAGAGTATTTACAATGTTTGAAATTTTTGCCACTGTAATTTATTGTGGTTGTATAGTTCAAGTGAAAATGTAATCCAAGCATTTTAAATTTAATGCAAAAATATTCAAGTTACTTAATTGCAGTTCAAAAATATTTTCAAGTATTAAAAATACAATCTTCAAAAAAAAAAATGGTTACCTTTATTTATAAGCAATATAAATTTAACAAAGTGTAAACAGCATGTATGTTGTTGCTGCTGCTGAGGAAATTGATCCCATCTGGTTACTGAATGTGACCGTACATTACCGAGCTCAGGGGCGGGAAACCCATCGCTCTCGCGTGTGAATCAAACAGCGCCGGCTTTGCTTTGAATATAGCGTTTACGGCAGAGGGATCATTTTAACACATTACACACTTTATTGTGCAACTGGCAACCCGGCCTGTTAGTTAAGAGCGCTGCGTTCCGATCAGTAAGTAGTTTCTGAGAAGTAGACTGCACAGGGAGCAGGAAGCACACTTTAAAGTACACTGCGGCACGGACAGCAGCAATCGGCTCTCCACTGCTCTTCCTGTGATATCCCGGATGTGAAGACCTGAATTTTAGCGACTTGAATTTTATTACCTGAATTTTGTCTACCTGAATTTGTAAGATTTGAAAAATAATGAAGATTGTATTTTTAACATACAATGTATTACATTTTCACTTGAAATATACAACCACAAGAAATTTCAGTGGCAAAAATTTAAAACATTGTAAATGCTCTACGGATTTTTTTTTTCGATTCAGATTAAATTGCAATGCAGAAAAATTCAAACATTTTTATTGCAACACGTTTTTTTTTTCTGTTCATGTAATTCAAGCTGCTATTTTGCTTTGAAGAATTTTGCTTTTGAAACTAATATACTTCCATACAGGAGCGGTAGTACGAGAGCGGTGTACTGAGAGGCAGTAAATGCAATGGCTTCCGGCTTTCTTAAAAGAACAGCATAGTGACAGCTGTACAGTACATGCACTGCAGAGAGACACAGTTAAGCAGCAAGGATGTTCACAGCAACACAGCGTTGGTGAATGCTTCTTTTTAAAAAAAAAATAAAAACAGCTGTTTATACAAAAATCCTGTCTGACATTACACGTTCAGACATTATACTGTGCTTGTCATGAAGAACCAAAGTTATCATTATTTTTATAACGTGCAAATTTTTACTTCTACTGGAATACAGGAATGATGTCACAAAATGGAAAACTCGCAAAATGTGCTTATTATTATTATTATTATTATTATTATTATTATTATTATTACCACTATTACCACTTATTATTGGTCACAAAATTAAAAATGAAATAAAAAAATGTGATCTTGTGAATTTGTGCAATTTCTTTGCCTATGTGAACCATTATTTAAATTAAGTCGTGTTTTTATAGTGGTTAAAATGAAATAAAATTTAATTTACCATATCGTCACTCTATATTGCACAATTTTGACCATACATCATTTTTAACATTTGTTATCTTTGCCCTTTTTTTAACCTCAAATTTAAGCAAATATGGCAGCAATTCATACTATTATGTTTCCTCTAAAGATGTCAGTAGTCGCACCATCGTTGATGAATCACCATCGTTGAAGTGTGTGTACATTTTTTTGGCTGAATCTGTGTATTTATACGTAAAACAGTCATTTGTTTGGTTGTATGTGGTAGACTGGCAGACCACTTTTGTGCTGCAGGTAATTCGTTCCGCGGGCTACTACGGCAAGTATATTTCAGACCCGTGTGAAACACTGGAAAGGCGTGCAATCCTCCATGCTCTAGTAGAGCTGCATCATGGCCGACCCTGCACTCTGACTTACTTACAAACTTTATATTTTGATGAATATCGTGTATCATGAAAGTGGTTTTAAGTATCATGCGCATCATGATGTTATAATTTGACATGCCCCTGCTGTGGTGCTCCTGTTACATGTCTTATAGAGATGAGTAATTACTTTCACAGGAATGCTAAACATGGTACATATTTGGCTAAATAAAGAATTGACAGGTCTGTCGCGCTGCTGAAAGTTTAGAGGACGCTCTTCATTAGGCAGTTAGCTCAATTAAAATTGAACGTCTGTTTCTTTTAACGATAATTCGACCCACAGCGATGACTTATGCGTCATGTTGCATCATCAGTTTGAAAAATAAAACATGTTACTGTGTTTACTGTCTTTTCACAGCAGTCAAAAGTCTTGGGGTTTGATCAAACATTGATCTATATGTAAACAAATGGAACTTAATGAAAAGAAAAAACACAAAGGCACAAAAAATACGAAGGTTGTCAAGGTGTAGTACAATGAGCTCCAGTTTAGCATCTACCAGAATTGCAAATAGAAGTGTATATAAATCAGTGCAAGTATTGTCACTGTACAGTACACCTTAAAGGGGTGCAGTTTTTTTTTTTTTTTTTATTATTATTGATCCATTGATCCGTCCATGTGCCATCCAGCATAGCGGGCGACGAAGACTCCCCACTCGTTGTTTTAGTGGCAATTACTTAGAGTCGGGTCGCCAGCTCAACGCTCATATAATTTTTTCCACCTTTTCCTATTGTATACTAAAGTATAAATTACAAGCAGTTCATAAGTGTCAACAGCTTTGACACAAAACATCCCAGGGGAGGGATGTTTTGGGAATTTAAGTCAAAGTTGGGGAAAATGTGGCATATTTAGAGATGCATTATACCTTTGCATTATACATTTTGTGGGTACACCATTCAAATTATGCAGATTTCCCTTACTTTAAGCCTATTGACACTGGCATATTTTTCTTGACAGCTATTTTTTATCAGGGTTTTCCTTGTGTAAATAAAGTGCACCCATCATATAATATATCATAAATATTACCTAATGATTACCTGAATACCTACCAGGTTACCTGATGCTTGGTCACACAGATAAAAGAGTAAACTAGCAAGCTTCTGTTCTGCTGATTCATCTCTTATGCAGTATGTCATGGTGGATCTCATTACTTATTCAAAAGAGAAACCAGTGTACGAAAGTGGATGAAGGTCATAAGGATTATTAATATGCTGTGAAATATACTGTGCTTTATGCTCCATGAGATAATGTGCAGATTAACCAATACTGGCATTTCAAGGTTTCTAATTAACTGCTAACTAACTGTTCTGGCACTGAATCTTGTCTAGCTTAAAATGTAAAACAAATATTAATGTAGTTTGTAGGATCTCCTGTTCTACACGTTTAATTCAAGCCCCTGATCAGGGGTTAGAGAAGGATTTGGGATTCACCTTCTGAAGCTAGCCATGATGGTTCAGAGGCAATGCAGAACAATTTAGAAGCAATTACTAAGAAGTCAAAATGTAATAAAAAAAAAAAAAAAGGTTATTTAGGGGAAAAAAGGCTTCTATTTGCTAGTGAGCATAAAGATTTTGGAGCAATGGAGAAAAAGAGTCATGTGGTCTGTGGAGGTCGAATTCCAGAGCGATGGGCGCGTCAGGGTAAGAAGGGAAGCACTTGAAGCAATGCAGCCATCATGCAGATTGGCCACGACACAAGCCAGGTGGTGTTATGATCCGGGGCTGCTTCAGTTGGTCAAGTCTAGTCTCAGCAATATTCTGTTGCAATAAAATAAAGTCAGCTGACGACCTGCATGGTTGGTGCTGGAGAAGGCATTATGGAGTGGTTATGAGTGGGTGATGTAGAACAGTTTTATTAAAACAGACTGATTAAAATAAAATGTAGAGACAGAATATTATTCCTGTGTATGAAACATGGAAATGAACAAATACTGTATGTAAAATCAGCAGCCCGTATTAAATATAAAATTAAGGCCTGTCTCTGAGAATGCTCTTTGAGTTGTTCTTAACAACAATAATCAATTCATTTACATCGAGTTAAATACAGCAATAAATAAATAAATAAATAAATAAATAAATGCAAACAGAACCTACAGGTCTAAGTGTTCTGAGGAAGCAGGTAAATTGTGTATGAAAAAATAGAAATATTAATATTTATTTCAAATACAACATATATACTTTTATATTGTTTGTTATAATAAAATTAGTTTCGTCCATTTTATCATATATAAATATTTATTTGCATATTCATGACAAACTGCTGAAAAATAAATGTGTTTCAAAATAAACATTATACAAGAATTTGTATTAAAGGTCTTGACGACTGTCTCGTGCCTAAGGTTTATCATAATAATAATATAATATTTGATAAATAAACCTATGAATTTATGTTCTAATATAATATTTGATAGCGATTTTATATATATATAAAATATATATATATTGTTATATATGCAAAATCCTATTCTTTTCCCATGTGAGTCAGTTCAACCAATTATAACCCGCCAGGAGCGCAGCCTAAATCCTGTTTACATAAAAAAAAAAAAAAATGCTTCCGAGCAGGTTTAAGCTTACGGACATGTTGCTATGACAGCAAATGCGAGATGTGCATCAAAGAGTTAACGACGTACAAAGAACGGACCCCAGGTTGCATAATAATAATAATAATAATAATAATAATGATAAAGAATATTGTAAAAAAATATTTCCGTTCCAAATTTGAGTTTTGCAATCATAAAGTCTAAGAGTTAGTAGGTCTTTGTCTTCAATCAATAATTGTTGGTACATCATCATTTTCATGTCTTCTGAAGTCTTCAATCAACAATCTTCCCAAGTCTTCAGTTTCAATCAACAAGTCTTTCTAACTCTGATTTCAATCCAGTCGTCTTCGCAAGTCTTCATCTTAAATCAACAAGTCTTCTTAAGTCAATGTTCAATCAACATGGTGTGTGAAGACAGGTTTTGGGATGCAGACATCAGCACAGATTTAAGGGTGAAACAGATCATGAAACATCGTCACACCATATTGATGTAAACGGTGATGTCTGTATAGTTTATACTGTATGTGGTGAATATTCGATACACTGAACAGCCACCTTCTTGTGTAATTATTAATGCAACTCTGGATGAAGAAAAATGTTTTAATGTTACATAAGGTTAGTAAAGGTCATGCCATGCTGAATTTGCACCGTAATCAAATGTTAAAGGTGGTCCATATGTGTGTGGGTAGGGGTTTATGTGTATGTATATGCGTGTACATGTATATGCGTGCACGTGTGTGTGTGTGTGTGTGTGTGTGTGCGTGCGTGCGTATGTGCGCATGTTTACTGTATATATATAATGTGTGTGTGTTAGCTTATGTTTTTTTTTTTTCTTTTTTGTAAGATGCTTTTGAGAAATCTAGAAACAGCCTGCAAACCTTGATGAGCTGTAACATTCCATTAGTAATGATGAGGCTCAAGGTTTCCAGACTCTCTGGAGCTGGGTGAGGGCTGGGATGTGAGTAATGACAGTTGTGCTTTTAACATTTTGGATTTGCAGATCTTGTTTCTCCACTCGTAAGAACATGAAGGTTGATGGTGGCATTTAAAATTGCTGATTGAAAAACACCTCCATTATAATATATATATATATTTTTTTGGTCTGGTTCCAGGCGCTCCGCTTTGTGATCATGGCAGAGCGAAAGCTATTATTGTTCACGGTGTCTCGCTAGATGGATGTCCGACAAGGTTGTCTGGAACATATTTATCGACCAGCAAATTAAAAGCATCGATAATGGAAATGGGCGTGGGGCGAAAGGGCACACCGGGTTTCTTTGAGGAAATATGCTGTGGATATGTGGATGTAACAAATTATTCTAAATATAATAACTTGTCCTGCAATCCTGTGAGTCAAACCATGAGCCTTACTGGCTGAGCGCTCTAGGGGGAGTGGAGTAACCTGAGCTCGGTTTAGGGTATTTCACAGTATTCAAGGCAAGGCATACTGTTCTCATATAAACATGCTGGAATCTTGTCTGTGCTGTGGAAATACAAACGGCTTAGGCTTCCCACATCAGTAGGGAGTAGGGGGCCAGCGTTTTGGCTGCACTGGTTAAGAGATCTGGCTCGGCTCCAGCACATCCGTGTGCTCGTCCCTTTTTAATACACTGTGATGGGACACCTCTTTGTGCCAGAGCTAGACTCGTATATCTCCATAAAGTGTAATAAGCATTGCACTCATGACTGCAGGTTAAATCCTTTCCTTTCAGTCCGGATGTGAGAGTGGTTTAGGATTTGGTTAATTGGTGATGCAGTATGTTAGTATAATACTAAAGTGATTTAATTTGTTATATGCATATGCATTGTCTTTATTTAGCATTGCATATTTATTGTGCTGAAAGCAATCAGGTCCCACTGTACAAATCAGAATATAGATTTTTTTTTTCCCCTGTCTATTTTTTCCTACGCAGGCTGGTGTAAGGGGCACGCTTGGCAGATTGCTGGGGGTTTTTGAGGTAAGATGCCAAATAGACTTGCATAAGGTCAGATCTTAATTTAAGCAGCTAACTTGCAGCTTGTTAAAATCACAAATAGAAGTTAATTGGTCGTTCTTAATGATGTACAAAGTAATATTTTATCATGTGTTTTTGTCTTTTTGTGTGTGTGTGTGATATTTGTGTCACTTTTTATTGTGGTAATTGTGGCTTTTTTCTTTTTTACTCAGCAGAACCAAGACAGCAAACATCGAACGTATGTGTATGTGCTTACGGTTACAGAGACACTGGAAGACTGGGAGGATTCTGTTAACATTGGTAGGTTAAGAAATAAAAGCGACAGTTACATTGTGTATAAAAAATCCGCAATGATATCATCCGGTGTGTATTTATTCGTGAGCTAAAACATCCTCATGTCACCGTGCCCTGAATGCCGTAGAGCAAGGATGTCTAAAAAAAAAAAAAACGACTATAAAGCTCAGCAAACAGTCAAAATTTTTTGTGACGATGCTTCGAGGACCCTTTGAGTGTCAGATATAATTTGTGCAGTTTAAGAAGGACATCACTGTAGTTTTACTGAGTGTCCTGCAGAACCACACACACTCTTGTGTGAACACTCTTTTAAGCACTTTGACTGTTCTTCTTTGTGCAGGGTTGCTTAGTGGTTAGCATTGTTACCTTGCATCTCCAGGTTTCAGGTTCGAGTTCCTCCTCGGGTCTGTGTGTACGCAGTTCGCATGTTCTTCGCGTGCTTGGTGGGTTTCCTCCGAGTACTCCGGTTTCCTCCCACAGTCCAAAGACATGCGAGTTAGGCTAATTGGCGTTCCCAAATTGCCCGTTGTGTTTGAATGGGCATGTGTTAATGCGATGGATTGGCACCTCGTCCAGGATGTACCCCACTTCATGCTCTAATTTTCCCACAACCCTGTATACAGGACAAAGTGGTATAGATGATGAGTGAGTGAGTGAAAAAACCAGCGTCTTTTTATTTATTTAATTAATTATTTATTCATTTTTGTCTAAAAAGTGGTCGCCTATGTAATGTGAAGCATTCTTTTCTAGCATGCAAACATAAAAAAAAAAATAATTTTAAATCAGAAATGTTTGTACATACAAAAAAATATAATAAAACTAAAAATGAAAATAAAAAAAAAATCTATAACAAAGTTTGCTACTCCGTGAATAAAATCATATCTTCGCTGTAGTAACCCAGTGTGTCTGAGAGCTGGAGACTTTTATAAAGTGCTTGAGCTGAATTTACATATAAAGCCATTTTGTTCGGTTTTTGTGAGCTTAGTCCTGTCTGGTTTGGTCTGATTTCTGGTCATGGTTTAACTGTGTTATGATCCTGAGGGTAAACATGGTTTTATGCAACATTTGTCTACCCTGCTCTTAAAGACGTTGTGCCTATGCGCTTCAGTCCCAGGACTCTTGCTATTGGGGTAGCACTATATAAATAAATGTTTGCCCGCTTACAGTGTAATTCAAACTTGAACTATTTGTAGATGGTGTGGAAAGAGAAAACCTGGTAATCCTTCACTCGCTGCAGCAGTATAAATAGCATTGAGTTTGTTTGCCAGGAGGTGTGCCACAGTTGTTTTCCAGTCAGCGTCACCACTCTTCGCACTCTCCCTCTCTCTGGCCTCTCTCAATCCCTCTGCCTGGACGGAGGGCTGCCAAATAGGGCATTATAACCCCAATACACAAAGGGACCCCGGCAGCATGCTTCACATGAGCGTGTTTGTGAGCAAGTTATAAAATAAGTTTAATAAGTCAATCGTGGCCTAAATGACCAGGAATATTTACTGATGTAAATCAAATGTCAGGTTTAATGGCTGGTCCTAACTGAAGATGTCTGCAGCCCAGACACATCAGAGTCTGCATAATATGTCTGCCAGAACATCGCCAGTTCTTGCTGTCTCAGGGGTTTTCACGTTTAAAATAAGAATTCAACTTCAAATAGTCGAAAGTATCAATTGAATCCAGAATAAATTTAAATCTAGTGCATCACGGACATGGACTGATTAAAAAGTATTTTAGGATGTGCTTAATTTCTGCAAAATTTTAAATACTTCAGTAATCACTAACAAGCATTACTATGAGAGGCATTTAAAAAAAAGTCATAAAACCCATTGACATTTACAGAAGGCTTCAAGCACAGTACAGTGCGGGGACTCTTAGCCGCAGTAAAACATTTGAATGGTGCAAAGATTTTAAAGTGGAACGTCTGATCCTTGTTGCCAACATGTTGCCAACTTTGAGAAGGGATGCATCTGTCTGTGGGAACTGTACACAACAATCATTCACAAACTCAGCTGGAGGTTATGGCCACATGCCCCGTACAGTCCTGACCTCAGTCCAGGTCAATTCCACACGTTTGGGCCATTAAGAGTTCCTAGGAGATCACCATTTCAGATGTGAAACAGGCAGTGCCATCATGGCTCCATTGGACTGAGAAAACTTTCTACCTTAATGGAATTATAGTGAACGAATGTGAAAGTGACACAAGTGAAAGAATGGGAAAAGTGCATTAGTGAAGCAGGGTATTGTATAGAGAAATAAAGGGAGTTTTTACTCTCATAAAGCAGTTGAAATTTTGTTGTTGGTATTATTATTATTATTATTATTATTATTGGTAGTAATATTATTATTATTATTGGATCAGAGCAAGCTGCAGAGCATTATTTACTTGTATAAAGTTTATAATAATTACATAAAATATTTGTACACATTCTGCTGCTTTTTTACATAGTGAAGCATTTCTGCAGACCGAGGTTTTCTTTCAGTTTATCCATGACAAAATAATTATTTATGTTGCATAAAGCATTTCACTATTCCGCATTTCATTTTTACATTATAAATATTGCTTTGCTTAAATAAAATACATTTAAAAATCTCCCTGAGTGTAAGATATGGATATGAGCCTTTTAAAATAGCTGAATTGTCCATTAGGACATTATAATGATGGTTATGAATAAGGGTAAATGAAGGGTTCTGAATAAAGCCTGTAAAGATTTAATTGAAGTGTACATGTAGTCATGTTATCACTACTTTAAAAATTCTACTCATGAGAAATGTATTAATAATTAAATAATGAATCAAAAATGCCTCTTTGTGTATCAGTTGGAGTAAAAGATCTAAAGAATCACATTATTCCATTTTACACTGTGTCTCGCAGGTCGCAAGCGAAAGTGGTTTAAGATTGACGAGGCGATCCGGGTGCTGCAGTGCCATAAGCCGGTCCATGCCGAGTACCTGCGCAGACTCACACCTCGCTGTGGCTCCACTAATGGAAACACTCAAGAGCCGACAGGCCAAGGCGATAACACACCCCTTCATCAGACCACCTCACATGATTGCAGTCTGCCCCGATTACACAGATAGAACTTTCCAAGAGGGGGCAGCTTTGAGCCATGCAAAAAAAAAAAAAGGACTGGAAAGGACTATGTTTGCATGCAGTATTTCTATACTTAGTAGTTTTTTTTTTTCTAATATTGAGAAGCCAAAAGTTTAAAGAAGAATGTGCCTTTGACTCACAAGTTTAGCAAATTTAGTGTGTATAGAGCTTTTGATCTTTTTTCTTTTTCTTTTCCCACAGCCAAATAAAAGAAGTAGTGGACTTTGAATGAAGGTTATTGTGAAGATAGTGCACATTTGAAGCACCGTTGGCTGCATCTTTTAAATAACTGATAAACTGCTTATGGAGTTTTAGTTTTTAGTTTTATTTATTTATAGGTTGCAGTGATTTAAAAACTGTTTGACATAAAGCTAAAGCAACTTTAGCAATGGCAAAGCTGTGCAATACATGATGTAAAAAGATTTACAATGAAATCTCTAAAAAGGATTCAGTTTGTGCTCATTTCTTTTTTTTTTATGTCTAAAAGTGTCTTTGACCATATATGTAACTCAACAGTGTAATGTGATTTTGACAGCTTTAGATGTGTATTTTATTCATTCCAGGAATGTAGTCTACATATTGTGAGGCTTTTATTTGTTCTCAAATATTATTCTGCAGTGGAAATCTACATACCCGTACAGAAACGTCAGGTAAGGCTTTTTTTAAACTTTACCCAGGAAAGTGTGAAATTTCCAAAGACGGTGCAACACTTAGATCACTAGAGGCAAATGTAGTCACTAAATCGTATCCTCAATAACACCCCAATGTTATATTTAAGCCATAACCTGCATGAATAATTTAATGATGTGAATTAAATGGGAAAGGGAAAATTGTTGCTTTAGTTTGACTTGATAAGTACCATCATACAGGATGGTATACAATCTAAGGTCTGTCAATAGCAACTAAACAATGAAACTAAAGTTATACTGTTACAAGTTTTTTATATTATTATATAATTATGATAGAAATGATATAACAAACAGATTGACCTGTGTTTTGTTAACTGGCCAGACCAAAGTGGATTCTTAGAAAACTCCAGACCACTTGGTGGCGCTGGTGTGCTGGTGTGAGAATGCTGTCTGTGCGAGGTCCTCACAAATGGTCTTGGTGTAATATAGTGAATAATTAGAATTATAATTAATGTAAGGAGAGAGGTCAAGGTTTACAGTAAGGTGTAATGGCTGTAGGTGTTTTGGCTGTTAAATCCTAATGTCAGTGACCGCACTGCTTCAGACTCTGTACTTACCCCGCCCCTCCCACGTGGGTTGCCAGATCTGTCAGTTACAGAAATATATATTTATAAATGTATACACAGCAGAAAGAAAAGAGACTTAAAAAATATTTAGCACTACATTTATTGCTATACTTGTATATAAAAAAATTATGATAATATTATCATTATATCACTTTTATACTACACATTCTTTTCCTAAAGTACATACATTTTTTGACTGACCGTGTATTCAGTATATATAATATATATACTGGGGAGACATATACTGTGTGTGTATATACAGATATATATATTTATAGTATACAGTATATGTCTCCCCAGTCACTACTGTGCAGGTGTGACCATGTTACATCAGTTCATTTGTAACTGCGGTGCAAGGGGGAAAAAAAATCTATCCAAAAATGGATGCCCTGCTTGTGATTTGCAAGAAAAAAAGAGGAGTACAGTGATTCGTTTTTTTTTGTGGGTTCGATTCCCACCTCGGGTCTGTGTGCATGGAATTTGCATGTTCGCCCTGTGTTTGGTGGGTTTCCTCCAAAGACATGCAGATTAGGGCATCCAAATTGCCCATAGTATATTAATGAGTATGTGAATGTGTGTGTGTGTGTCCTGCGATGGATTGGCACCCTGTTTAGGGTGTACCACGACTTGTGCCCCAAGTTTTCTGGGATAGATGGGCTCCAGGCCCCCGCGACCCTGAATACAGAATAAAGCGGTAAAGATGATAAGTGAGTGCGTGAGTGGGTCTGAGCGTGTTCCCATTGCTAAAGCAACTCACGAAAAAGCATAAACAGAAGTGTTTGGATATCTGCAAATACATTTGGATAGTGACAAGATATGGATTAATCACTACGAGCCTGAGAGTAAACAGCATGCAAACAGCAAAGAGTATGTAATGGAAACATCCCCAATCGCTACTCAAGAAAAAGTTCAAAAGTCAACCATCAGCAAAAAAAATTAATGCTTACAGTTTTCTAGGATTCTCACCAGTACTGGAACATTATCAGGAAAAAGATTTAACAATCAACAGTGCTCTTTACAGCAAGACGCTTATTGAAGAGCTTAAGACTGAACTTAGGCACAAAGGACTGTTATCCAAGGGTGTTGTGATCTTGCATGACAACGCATGTCTGCTTAAGCACTTCTGCCTATACTGTTGAAACTTTGCAAAAACTTTGTTTTGGGAGAGCATCCCCCCAATAGTTCTGATCTTGCTCCATCAGACTATGTCCTGTTTAGTCCCCTGAAAGCAGCCTTATGAGGACAAAGATTCGCTTCTAATGAAGAAGTGAAGACAGCGGTGCATTTGTGGATCACAGCCCAGCCTAAATCATTTTTAATGAGGAAATACGAAAGCTTGTTAAAAGGCAAGGAGATTATGTTGAAAAATTCTGTATTTGACTTTTCTTAAACTATATTAAAATAAAGTCAACTGGCCAGAGTGGGCATACTTTCTGACTCACCCTTGTATAAGTTGCTTTTGTTCATCCCTAAACGGTAATATATTCAAACTTATACCTGGGCTATGAAAATACTGATCAACTAATTCTATGACGTATAAAAAAAAGAATTTGGATAAATTTTAGCTCATATGTTTAATATGTGGTACTAATTGTTGCCAATAGAACACCTTGACATATACATTTACATGCTGAGGTTGTCAGATGTAGGTTATAGATCTGATGATCACAGTGCTTATTTCCCCACACAGATTGCTACATTTGAAAACATTGTATGAAATTTATTTTTTTGTATTGTTACACTAGTAACAAGAGAAAGCTTTATTCTAAATGATTACTACATATTACAAAAAAAGGTGCCAGTGAAGTACATTATTGGGGTCTGAATTGTAATATACCATTGGGGTTTAAAAAAAAAAAAAAAAAGAAAGATTCTTATGAGCTCATGGTGTTTTTTTTATTATTATTACAGCTCAGAAAATCATTAAACTGTATCTATGTTTATCATCTTATATACTGCTTATCCTGTATATACAGGGTTTTTGGAGGGGGGGGGGGGGGCTAGAGCACATCCCAGGAGACTTGGGGCACAAGGCAGGGGTACACCCTGGACATGGTGCCACATTGCAGGACACACACACACAAAAACTACTGGGAATTTGGGAATGGGAGTGAACCTGCATGTTGTTGTACTTTGGGAGGAAACCAGAGTACCTGGTGAAAACCCACCAAGCATGGGGGGAACGCGCAAATTCCACAAAAAATTTAACCCTCAACCCTGGAGATAGGAGGCTACAGGGCTAACCACTACACAACTGTGCCGCCACTGCATAAGACAGCATTTAGAGAAGTTTTGTTCACATTGTTGGATGTGCCAGTTGGATCCTCAGTATTATTCATTCAGCTTCTACACTGCTTCTTCTGTACAGGCCTGGGCCCGTATTCACAAAGTTTCTTAAAATTCTCTGAGAGCTCCTATCTCAGCTTAAAAAGTCCTAGCTGGGATTCCTAGACTAAAAGTGATTTAGAAAACTTTTTAGAGCTTCTCTGAGTAAAGAAACTACAAAAAGCTTCATCTTAGTAAGAAGGTGTGTTTGACCCCGTTGCTAAGGATGATGCAGCAATCCAAGGACTGTGATTGGTTGATAAAAAATAACCTCTGACCTCTGCAAAGGTCTTGAAATGCACTCTTTGTGAAAATAGAATATATGATAATAAAACAGACAGTGAAATTATAATGTTTGTATATGAAGAAATTGTATAATCATGACTACAGGCTACTTTATGCAAAGCGTCTGTTATAGGCCAAATATCTGAAAGTTAATTAAACAGCCAAATGTTGAAAATGTGTCAACTTTTGAAGCAACCAATTTTCACGCAGTAGATACTATATTTAAATTCTTACATTAATTTACCAAACTGATTTTATTACTTATAATCCATTTTAGATTGACGGGAACAAAATGGCTCACCTTTTACCAATCTAATGCAACATGACTGCAGGACAGCCTATTTAAGTTGCACTTTTGGATGGTATGTAGCCAACAATCCAAGAAAGATGGAAGGAAGTAAAAGGAAAAGAAAACCAAATTGGACAGAAGAGCAGTGTTTACTTTTAACTTTATGTTCAGTGTTTGGAGAATGTTTCTTCTTTCCGCCATTTTGTTCTCTGCTATAGAAACTCTTAAGCCTATTAAAAGTCCTCCTCTCTACTCTTAACAATTTTAACCTTAGGAGCTGTTTTAGGGCTAAGATGTTTCGTGAATCATTTTTATCTTGACTAAGATTTAATCCTAAATTTAAGGGGAAATTCTAAGAAAATGTCATAATTCTAAGAATTTTCTTAGAATTCCGTCACTAGGAGCAACTTTTACGCCCAAGAAGGTTTGTGAATACGGGCCCTGGAGTCTATCCCAGGGAACTTAGGGGATGAGGCGGGGCAGTTAATCTATTGCCGGACACACACTACGGGCAATTTGTGAAAGCCAGTTAGCCTAATCTGCTTGTTTTTGGACTGTGGGAGGAAACCCACCATGCGCACAGACCCGAGGGGGGACCCACACGGAAAAAACCTATATAAAACATATATGTTTTAATATAGGTTTGATATAGGTTTTTAATATATGTGACATATATAAAATTGGCCGTTTTCCTATATTATATGTACATATATGTACATATATGCGTACATATATGCGTGCGTGCATATATGTACCTATAGACATATATGTGACATATATAAAATTGGCCGTTTTCCTATATTATATGTGCATATATGTGTACATATATACGTGCATATATGTACCTATGTGCATATATGCACCTATATTTTTACCTAGATATTAGTAAAATTATTAAAATCCATAGCTGTTAGACAACATAAATAAAAGCCCAAAATGTAGAAATTTAATTATTTTTATTTTTTTTAAGAACAATCAAATAGTAAAAGAACAAAAATAAGACAAAAAAACTCAACAGGAAGAAAACATATATATATTTTGAGGACCTTCTCAGCTTCGTGAGCTTTGAATTGATAGATGTGCCTGTCTGCCCTCGGGTGGCTGCCGGCCACTTCTTCAATGTAGCATCTAGAAAAGACAAAAATAATAAGACAGTATAATAATAATAAATAATTTATTTATTAAAACGTTTATAAACATCTGTAAACTCCATAAGGCATTAGCTTAGCCACCGGGAAATATCATGTTTGTGCTACATGCAGAAAGGCAGCATGTTAGCATGATTTACCTGAACTATGTAAATGGCATTGAAAGCCAATGTGTCACACAAGCTGACAAGAGCTAGCTGAAGTGAGGAAAATATTTACTAATATTAGTTTAATATTATCAGAATAAGAGTTATATAAGACTTAATAACTTACCCAGTGTGTCCTCCTGGATTCTCTCTTCAAAATGCTCCCCGTTCGTCGTCAGGGCCACACAGTCTTCTTCTGAGGTAAATGTAAACTCCTCCCACTTTCCAGAACATTCTGAAGAGTTTCCTTGTCCGGGGGCGTGACCTAGTATGTAAATTAGCCGGACTGATTTCCGTGTGATTGGCGTGTGGGCGTGTCCTGCCTCGGGTCATTAGCAGATAATGCGACAGAAATTCTAAAATGTGTTTTTTATTTAGTTAGTTCTTAGTTATTGCCTTGATAATAGAAAATATGAGCGCATTATGTATGACAGTTGCCAAAGTGAGATATGAGCTAAAATGACCAGATCCTGCCATGAGCTATATAGGAGACATATCTTGTATGTACATATAGGGCTTATATGTGGATATAAAGAAGCAATACAGGAGACCTATATGGCCTGTATATGCACATATATGCACCTAAATTTTGCTTATATGCAGCATATATATTATCATATATATGCATATATACTGCATATAGGCTTCATGTATGCGCATATATCCCCATATAGGTGAGGATAAATGCGCATATATACTGCATATAGGTGAAGATATATGCGCATATATCCTCATATAGGTGAGGATAAATGCGCATATATACTGCATATAGGTGAAGATATATGTGCATATATCCTCATATAGGTGAGGATATATGTGCATATATACTGCATATAGGTGAAGATATATGCGCATATATCCCCATATAGGTGAGGATAAATGCGCATATATACTGCATATAGGTGAAGATATCTTCTTTGTCTTTTGGCTGTTCCCTTTCAGGGGTCGCCACAGCGAATCATTTGCCTCCATCTAACCCTATCCTCTGCATCCTCTTCTCTCACACCAACTACCTTCATGTCCTCTCTCACTGCATCCATAAATCTCCTCTTTGGTCTTCCTCTAGACCTCCTGCCTGGCAGTTCCAACCTCAGCATCCTTTTACCGATATATTCACAATCTCTCCTCTGAACATGCCCAAACCACCTCAATCTGGCCTCTCTGACTTTATCTCCAAAACATCTAACGTGGGTTGTCCCTCTGATAAACTCATTCTTAATCCTATCCATCCTTGTCACTCCCAAAGAGAACCTCAACATCTTTAGCTCTGCTACCTCCAACTCTGCCTCCTGTCTTTTCTTCAGCGCCACTGTCTCTAAGCCGTAGAGCATCGCTGGTCTCACCACTGTCCTGTACACCTTTCCTTTCATTCTCGCTGATACTCTTTTATCGCACAACACACCTGACACTTTTCTCCACCCATTCCAACCTGCCTGTACCCGCCTCTTCACCTCCTTTCCACACTCCCCGTTGCTCTGGACCGTTGACCCCAAGTACTTAAAATCCTGCACCTTCTTTACCTCTGCTCCCTGTAGCCTCACCGATCCTCCTGGGTCACTCTCATTTACACACATGTATTCCGTCTTGCTGCGGCTAACCTTCATTCCTCTGCTTTCCAGAGCATACCTCCACCTCTCCAAATTTTCCTCCACCTGTTCCCTGCTCTCGCTACAGAGCACAATGTCATCTGCAAACATCATAGTCCATGGGGACTCCTGTCTTACCTCATCTGTCATCCTGTCCATCACCAGAGCAAACAAAAAGGGGCTTAGAGCTGATCCTTGATGCAGACCCACCTCCACCTTAAACTCTTCTGTCACACCTACAGCACATCTTACCACTGTCTTACAGCTCTCATACATGTCCTGCACCACTCTAACATACTTCTCTGCCACTCCAGACTTCCTCATACAATACCACAGCTCCTCTCTTGGCACCCTGTCATACGCTTTCTCTAAATCTAAAAAGACACAATGCAACTCCCTGTTACCTTCTCTGTACTTCTCCGCCAGCATCCTCAAAGCAAATACTGCATCTGATGTACTCTTTCTAGGCATAAAACCATATTGCTGCTCACAAATGCTTACCTCTGCCCTTAACCTAGCTTCCACTACTCTTTCCCACAGCTTCATTGTCTGGCTCATTAGCTTTATACCTCTATAATTGCCACAGCTTTGCACATCTCCCTTGTTCTTAAAAATCGGCACCAATACACTTCTCCTCCATTCCTCTGGAATCCTCTCACTCTCCAAGATCCTGTTAAACAAACTTGTCAAAAACTCTACTGCCACCTCTCCTAAGCACTTCCATACCTCCACAGGTATGTCATCAGGACCAACAGCCTTTCCACTCTTCATCCTCTTCAACGCCCTTCTCACCTCACTTCTACCAATATTTGCTACTTCCTGTTCCACAACAGTCACCTCTTCTACTCTTTGTTCTCTTTCGTTTTCCTCATTCATCAACTCCTTAAAGTACTCCTTCCATCTTCCCATCACCCTCCTGGCATCTGTCAGTACATTTCCATCTCTATCTTTAATCACTCTAACCTGCTGCACATCCTTCCCATCTCTATCTCTCTGCCTTGCCAACCTGTACAGATCCCCCTCTCCCTCCTTACTGTCTAGCCTAGCATACAAGTCCTCATATGCTCTTTGTTTGGCCTTTGCCACCTCTACCTTCACCTTACTCTGCATCTCCCTGTACTCCTGTCTACTCTCTTCAGTCCTCTCAGTGTCCCACTTCTTCTTAGCTAGCCTCTTTCCCTGTATACACTCCTGGACTTCCTCATTCCACCACCAAGTCTCCTTGTCCACTTTCCCCTTACCTGATGATACACCAAGTACCCTCCTACCTGTCTCCCTGATCACATTGGCTGTAGTTGTCCAGTCAACTGAAAGCACCTCCTGACCACCCATAGCCTGTCTCAACTCCTCCCTAAAGACTTCACAACATTCTTCCTTTCTCAGCTTCCACCACTTTGTCCTCTGCTCTGCCTTTGTCCTCTTCACCTTCCTCACCACCAGGGTTATCTTACACACCACCATTCTGTGTTGTCTGGCTACACTCTCCCCTACCAACACTTTGCAGTCACTGATCTCTTTCAGGTTACAACGTCGACACAAGATGTAGTCGACCTGAGTGCTTCTGCCTCCACTCTTATATGTCACCATATGTTCCTGCCTCTTCTGGAAGAAAGTATTTACCACTGCCATTTCCATCCTCTTTGCAAAGTCCACCACCATCTGTCCTTCTACATTCCTGTCCTGAAAACCAAACCTGCCCATCACATTTTCATCACCTCTGTTCCCTTCCCCAACATGTCCATTGAAGTCTGCACCAATCACCACTCTCTCCCCTCTGGGTATGCTCTGCATCACTTCATCTAACTCACTCCAGAATTTCTCCTTCTCTTTTAACTCACATCCTACCTGTGGGGCATAGCCACTTACAACATTAAACATTATCCCTTCAATTTCCAGCTTCAGACTCATCACCCTATCTGATACTCTCTTCACCTCTAGAACATTCCTTACAAACTCCTCTTTTAGTATAACTCCTACTCCATTTCTTTTCCTATCCACACCATGGTAAAACAATTTGAACCCTGATCCTAAGCTTCTAGCCTTGCTACCTTTCCACCTGGTCTCCTGTACACACAGTATATCCACCTTTCTTCTCTGCATCATATCAACCAACTCTCTTCCCTTCCCTGTCATGGTCCCAACATTCAAAGTCCCCACTATCACTCCTAAACTCTTGCCTTTCCTCTTCTCTCTCTGCTTACGAACACGCCTTCCTCCTCTCCTTCTTCGACCAACAGTAGCCCAATTTCCACCAGCACCCTGTAGGTCAACAGCACCAGTGGCGGTCGTTGTTAACCCGGGCCACGACCGATCCGGTATGGGAATTATATTCTTGATTCGCATCATTGATTTGGCAAATGTTTTACGTCGGATGCCCTTCCTGACACAACCCTCTGCATTTATCCAGACTTGGGACTGGCACAAGAAGACACTGGATTGCGCCCCCCCGTGGTTGCATTATATAGGTGAAGATATATGCGCATATATCCTCATATAGGTCAGGATATATGTGCATATATACTGCATATAGGTGAAGATATATGCGCATATATCCTCATATAAGTGAGGATATATGTGCATATATACTGCATATAGGTGAAGATATATGTGCATATATCCTCATATAGGTGAGGATATATGTGCATATATACTGCATATAGGTTTCATATATGCGCATATATCCTCATATAGGTTCTTTCCATGTGGGGAATCGAACCTGAAACCTAGAGGTGTGAACCAAAAATTATTCAAATTAATTTAATTTTATTGATTATTTGGGGTTGTATTTCTTGTAATTATAATCTCCTGACGCCAAGGTTGATATTTAAATGTTTCATTTTATTTTAGTTCTCTGGTGCCCTTTCTTCATTTCGTACATGGCGCACTTCTCCGCTAAGAGAGGAGTTTCATTCAGTACAATCTGGCAACTCTGTTTTTGTGACGTAGTGCTAGGACGCTGCGCTCTGTGCAGGTGTCAACATCAACACATACACACACAGTTGCGACAGGTTGCCATATCTGGGTTTCTTTATCTAAAGGCAAAAAAAGAAGACGACGTTACAATGCTCAGACGAATTTTACAAATGGTAAGACAAGCGATGAAAACCGAAATGTTTTTCCATCAGTGGTTCGGTTAGGGTGAGCTAGCTGGTTAGGTGCAGCCGGGCGGGCCCGCATTGGGACACGCTCAGGCCTGTATGTTAACCCTGGGGATTCGGGGTTATTTATGTAGTATATGTGGGTGTAGTTAGAGGTATGAATGTCGAGCTTAGCTCAGTAATTGTTCAGTAGTAAGATAGCGGTGCAGTTTATGGTAGAACGCCCAGCTAGCTAACTAGCCTAGCAACTCAGCGCAGTGTAGCGGACTAGCCTGTTAGCTAAATGAACTACATAAGGTGAGCAAAAGGTCGCGCGAGCTCAGAACAGGCTCTACACCTCTTTCGGTTGAGGCGTGTCCTTACTTTATCGTTAATAATAATAATAATAACGGGTGCTGAATTGGGCACGTGACTAGATTCACGAGTCCGTTAGACGTTACATTTCGTGTACGTATCACGTGACCTAGCAACGGCAACAGCTGCGGTTGTGAATAAATCTGTTCATCTGCTGCTGGGGAAGTGCAGTGATGTCTCTTATCGCTTTCATTTCATTTTCATGTGGCTGCTGCGTTTGTGTTTTGTGTCCGTTTGCTAGATACGAGGGTGAGTCAAGCATTATCCTTACTCTGTACATTGTAGAATTTATTTTAATTAGATTTTAGATTATATTACCCCCCCCCCCCCCCCCCCCCACACACACAATAGAAAAAAATAGTTTATCTGTCAACATGCTTTTCCATTCCCTTGTTAGAAAAATGTTTTAGGCTGAGCTGCGAGTCACGAGTGCACTGCTGTCTTCGCCTCTTCATCAGAAATGAATCTTCGTCCTCGTAGCACCGCTTTCAGGGGACCAGACAGGAGAAAGTCTGATGGAACGAGATCAAGACTATAGGAAGGATGCATTAACATCTCAAAACAAAGTTTATTGCAGAGTTTTGACGATGTAGGTAGAAGTGTGCGGATGTGCGTCGTCATGCGAGATCACAACGGACTTGGATAGCAGTCGTCTGCGTTTAAACCTGAAACATTCAATAAGCATTTCTGTAACTAACTCTGTTGATTCCTCCATGACATGAATCCATGTCTCATCACCAGTAATGATGCTGTTTAAGAACTTTACACCTTCCTTAGAGTATAAGTTCGAATTTTGTTTGTAAATACCTACACGTTTCTGTTTATACCTTCCCGTGAGTCGTTTGAGCACTCGGTACACCCTCATAGGCCACGAAAAAAACAAATCACTGCACGCTGCTCTTCTTTTTTGCAAATCACAAGTGGGGCATCCATTTTTGCTCACACTGCAGTTGCAAACGAACTAATGTAACCCTTTCACACCTGCACAGCAGTGACTGGGGAGACAGTAGCCTAAAACGGAAAGTTCTAATAAAACAATGTGGTTTTAATATAATCATAGTGCAGATTTGTATCCCACCCTCGTATATGGTTGGTGGTTAACATCACACTTGATCAGAAAATGTGTAAAGCCAGATTGATGTTCAAAGATTGAACATCAGTATCAGACCCACTATTAATTCCTTTCTTAAAGCCGTTTCAGAGTTTTAGCTAATCCTTCCGATGCTTTTTGCAACAACTTGTTTGTTTGAGCACACCTATTTGTCAAGTGATAAAAATTATTGGAACATATGATTGACGTGTTACTTGAGTGCCGTGTGTGACTGATTGTTTAAGCAACAAAAAGCTGTACATATCTCCTCCTTGTTTGAGCCCTGAGTTTTGCTTATGAACACTGCATTCATTGCTAACGAGGCTAAACCAACGTGAAGTCCAGAAAGCTGTCAGTGGGACAAAAAGCAAGCCATTTCAACACTGAGAAAAGAGGGATAATCAGTTAGAGCATAAGCATTGGGCATAACCGGTACCACAGAATGTTCTAAAAAAGAAAGAAATCATTCTTCTACTAACAACCAGACATCGAACAGATCAGCCAAGGAAAACATCAGTTGATGTAAACATGGTGGGAAAAAAAATATCTAAAAAGCAGTAGTCAGTGATATTTTACAGAAATCTTCAAAGGACAGGGGTGAACATATTGCAGTCCAGCATTTGAGGAAAACTTGTAGAGCAGAAACACGGAACCACTGCCACAAAATGCAAACCATTTATCAACAGTAAGAATGAGAAGGCAAATATGGAATTCACAAAGAAATACAGAGACAAGCCACAAAAGTTCCAGAACCAGTATAAGCCTCTACCAAAGTGATGAAAAGCCCAAAGTACAGAGAAAGATTACTTTTTCTCATGATCCAATACATGCGAGTGTAGTAGTGTTGTGTTGTGGAAAATCCTGCATGTGAAAGTTCTAAAATCTTAAATGTTTCTGAATATTGCTAGACGTTGGATTTTATATATTTTTAATATAATCTTTATTAGTGATGTTTTACGCTTGTGTGTTTTGAATGGAGATCACTTAAATGTTTAGTAAAGATGTATGGTAAGATGTAGAAACTGACAGTAGAAATCACAGTGACATATGTTTAGTAATTAAGTAAGACCACATGTACAATGTGACGAGAGCACACGGGATTGTGTCCAGAGGAAAACCACTTGTTAAGGAACAAATCAGGAAAGAAAAAACACTTAAGTTTGTTAGGATCATAAAGAGTGGACTTTGGGGCAATGAAAAAATGTTGTGTAGTCCAATGAGTCCAGATTGACCCAATACCAGAGCGATGCTCATCAGGGTAAGAAGGGCAGCACATGAAGCGATGCACACATCATGCATAGTGGCCTCTAATGATCTGGGGTTGCTTCAGTTGGTCAGTTCTAGGCTCAGCTATGTTGTGTGAAAATATAGTAAAATGTAGTCAGCTGATGACCTAAATGACCATAGAATCGCAGCTGTGAAGGTTATTTTTTTCTAGCTGAAACGGGCATATTTCAGGATTCAAATGGTAAAAGTGTGGTTCTTTTTTTGTGATTCCTTTTTTTTTTTTTTTTTTTTAGTTTTTTTGGCCAGTCTGTGTGTGTGTGTGTGTGTGTGTGTGTGTGTGTGTGTGTGTGTAAACGTTATATATATAATGTTTAGATGATCAGGATTAAGGTTGTTAATAGTAAATTATATATAAATAGCTTCGTATAAAGTTTTTTTAAGTGTTAAAGTAATAAGAATAATAATCACTTTTGAGTTAAATCTGAGAAAGTAAAATGTATTATTTCTCCCAAATGATGCATTAACAATCAATTGCATTGTTGATATGTAACGTTGTAAAAATCTTTTAACATAATTTACTTTGTTTAAAAGGTGAGTTATGTGCTATGTGGTTCAGTGGTTCTAGTATTATTTGAATTCATTCTTGGGTCAAAGTTTAGTTGTGGTAATCTTTAACCATTTTCTAATGGCCGTTGTGTTGAGTTTTGCATTAACTCCAGATGACAACATTGTCACATGCAACCCCTTCCTCTTTTCCTCTGTTAGTAAGTCAGGCTCTGAGGAACAAAGAGCTTTGAACCGTTTTAATGCTTCTCGGTCAAACTGGATGTTAATATGTTAATAATGGTTGTCCGCACTCAGCAGGTATTTATTTTTAAATGGAGGTTATCAGAGTATTGCATAAACTTGGCTTGAGACCAATCATGGGAATTGTGAAATCGTCTGGAATGTAAAAGTCAGGCCAAGCCTTTCTTAACAACTGACCCAGTTCAACTGTACCACAGGAATATTGATGTACGTCACACACACAGATATCTAACCTGACCTGACCTGACCTCTTTCTCCCTCTCCTCCTATTATCACCCCCCCCTTCTTTGATCTGCACAGACTCCTGGAAAGGGAGGATCCCAGACACCTGAGTCTGATCAGCCGTCTGCTGACATAAATAATGAGACTTCAGAGGTAATTTAAGTTTTGATTTCTTATGTTTAAATTTTCAGATATATTTTGTTTTATGGACGTAATACTTATATGACATGATCAATATTGACATAAGTATAATTCTTCTACTTAAAGATGTTTTTATCTTTATTGCTGGGAAGTTGGCTTTTCCGTCAGGCGCAATGAAACTGCTGAGACTCAAATTTATCTGTTTGTAATAAAAAGTATATGTGGGCTTGTGCAAGTAGAACATAAGTGTTAATTAATTTCCTGTACATGTTTGTGTGCAGGGCTTCATTTGCCCTCAGTGTATGAAGTCTCATAACTCTGCTGAGGAGCTTTTCAAGCATTATGAAGTTTACCATGAGACCCAGGAGCAGCCGTCTCATCTCAGTTCCGGGAGGTCAGATCTCAACTCAACTCCATTTCCTATCCGCCAGCTTTATTCCTCAGCCTCATTTATTTTTATAGTCTCATGTCTTCATTTTATTTAATTCGTTATTTCTGTTTAGCTAAATTCTTTTATTAATCAAAAATGAAATCCGAAATGTTTCACAGGTTTGAACTTCTTGATTTATTGCTGATAATATGTTCATGGTTTGGTTTAGCCTTTGATTTTGGAGCCAGGGCCTGGTTTGTATAACAGTACTTTGAAATGTTTTCTACTCAGAATTTCATATTGTGACTCATGGATGTTTGAGTCACTTCTCCACATGCTTTATGGCTTTACTTATTGTTTGTGCATGAACAGTAGAGATTTTTTTACACTGAGTATTGCTAAAAGATTTAACTAATTAGGTTATTTATGATTCTTGGTCCTTGTTTAAAACTGGCCCCTGGTTGATACTGTTGTTTTAAGATGCCTTAATAATAGAGCCTATTGGCTAGTGACTATCTTTTGATTGCATGTTTAAGTGGAAAAACATTTACATCACATGCATAAAACACTGAACCATGGACTGTACATTTCAGGTTTAAATTTTTGTGCAAAACTGTTAGACCGCTGTAGGTTATTTACTAGTAGTTAATTACAGGACAGTATGATGTTATGTTGCTTTTGATAACAAAATGCTATTTAGGTACTAACAATGTACTATAAAAATGTAAAAACAACTGTATACTTAAAAAAATAAATTATTGTTTTAATTCAAGGGAAGATTTGTCTTTTTTGCGACAAGAAGTGCAAGACTTGCAAGCGTCACTGAAGGTAATATTATGCCACTTCAGCTAAATGCATTTTTTATAACTATTTGCTGTGTCTTACTTCTTAATTTTTATTTAACATGACTTCCTTGCAGCTCAGCAACCCTTATCTCATATTTTGCGATTACAGGAAGAACGATGGTTTTCAGGAGAATTGAAAAAAGAACTAGACAAAGTGCAAGGACAACTGAAGCAAGTAATTTCTTTAAAATTTTAATCCGATTAGATCTATAATTCTACAGATTTAAACATGCTGTACTGAAGATAGATGAGCTTTAAGGGAAGTAGCTTTACTTGTTTGACTGAATAACTTTAGGTAATATTGTGTTCATGTAAGTAATTTTTTTTACCCTCCCAGGGACCTCAGAATGACGGCCCGGTAGGTGTTGAGGAATCGGGTAAGCTCATGTTTCAGTTTAAACTCAATGATTCTTTAAGCTGTTTGGTGCATATACATCACCATATATAGATCACTCTAGCTTCTTTCAAATGGAAATCGCTGGCTCAAACATCTTGGTCATCTTGCATGTCAGAGCTGGAAATGAAACTCCATGAGGCTGAGACTGAAAAATTCAACATCAAACAGATGAAAGACCTGTTTGAACAGAAGGCAGCCCAACTGGCTACTGAGATTGTAGGTAAGGGAGCGTGACAGTTTGCCTTCTCGTTGTTTTCTGTAAGGAAGTTAATTGAAACGTAACTGTTTGAATTATTTTTGTTGTTTATATTATTATTATTATTATTAATTATTTTTAAACACATTATTTTTATTCTAGATATCAAGTCACGCTATGATGAGGAGAAGAGCGTAAGAGCAGTTGCTGAGCAGAAAGTGACGAGCTTGCAGCAGGACTTGCAGAGAGAGAGAGAGGAAAAGGACAGACTTCAGACAGAACTAGTAACATACTTTTAACACTCACACACTCCTTCAATCACACTGACATTTACATATTTTTCACAAGTTCCTTTCATGACTCCATCAAAATAACTTATCAGTCTGCACTTTAAGAAATACCCGCATCCCAAAATACTCAAACCCGAATGAGGATCCTATCATTTTCTCACTTTAACTGAACTGTGAGGGGTTTATTCCACAATAATGGGATTAATGGGTCGTGCTATCACCTGCCCAAACAAAATGCACCAAAGTGACATTAAGCTACAGAAATACAAAAAAAATAATAGTTCTTAGATATGGTCATCTGCCCATTCCCAAGCCCAAGTCCCCCATCATCCTGTCCCCTGTCAGTCGACAGCTACCAGCCTTGAAGGGTAAAAGTTTACATATGATTTCTGTAAATTGCATCTTTCTTGATTTGCTTCGTCACAGCTGAACACACTGAAGGGAAAGGAGAGGGAAGCGATATCTGCACTGAAAATAAGTGTGTTATGACATGCTTATGGATAGATAACGCTGTGCTTTTGTTTAGCTGCAGAGACCAGGAGTGGAGGATGTGGAGGTGTTGAAGAGAGAACTGGTGCAGGTACAAACACTGATGGACAGCATGACTCGTGAAAGAGAGGAGGAATCTGCACGGCTCAAAAACGAGTATGAACAGCTGCAGAGGAATTTTACTACCTCAGAGGTGAGACTCCTGGCCATAAGGGTCGAACTTAAATGCTCATTGCTTTAAAGTGTTTTTATTTCTGAAAATTTGTCTTATTTAGAGAATCTGGGTTATTCATCTTTCTTTTCACAGTAATCGATTTTGACTTTTATTTTATCTACAGGAATGTTATAAGTAATTTAATTTTTTGCTAGTGAGGATTTATGTGGCAATGCCAGCTGCTCCTAGTGTTGTTCTTCCTTGTGCACTGATGTGCTTCAGTTTACTAAACCGTGATTGCAGACGACCAGTACATGGCCTGCCCTCTATTGGCTGAATGTGCATAGTGTTCATGGCCTCTGGTGTTGAGCAAAGTCAAAAAATAAAATGTGTTTACATGCACACAAATAGTAAAATCATTATCTGGTTTTAGATTTTTATTCATAGATTCAAGGACACGTAAACTGTGTAATGCGTCAGTTTTATTTAAAGATGCCTTAATGGACTAGTACTGGGGTTGTACATCATTAACATTGTATCTTTAGTTTTCCCAACCTAACAAAATAAACACAAAGCTTAGCTTCCCAAAGCACATTTCGAAATGATTATTTACAGTGAAACATTCAACATTTTTCTGCAAATGATGTACACTTGACATACTGTACATAACATGTATATACCCGATGAAAACAAAACAGTAATATATTGTTAAGTGCACATGAACACAATAGATAAATCGTTGCGGTTATTAATTTATTTTAAAAATGATCTCAGCTTTAATGAAAAAATAAGATAAAAATTAATAAAAACCATAACATTATCGTTCTGCTCTTGGTAGACTGTGATATACTGTTCTGTCTTTAGGATAAATGAGATTCTGTGCATTAAAGCTTTATAAGACAATTTTTGTTTTATGTTGGTAAACATTTGAGAAGGCTTTATTTGTGGCTGTTCATGGCATATCTGTGCTGTGTCCTTGATTTCTCACTTACCTGGGTGTTGTATTTGTCTGTCTCTGTCTTTCCCCTCATTCCTACTCTACCTGCTTTGCACTTGTGTTGAAGATTCGTAAACTGGAGGTAACACTGCGTGCTTTCACTTACCTTTGATCTCCTTTTTTGAACCTGTTCATTTTTCAGTAAAGTTGGAAAAAAGCTAAATCATTGGCACCACTTTAACTCCATTTACTTTAGATGCTCCTGCATTTTTGTTAGCTTTTTATGGGATTATGCATGGCTAAGAGCAGTTGCTCCTACACTGAAGATGTTACATGCTCACATTTTGGTTCTTGTACATAGGCAACTATCTCCAATCTGAAGGCAGAACTGGAAAAGGGTCCCCAGGAAGCTGCAGTTTACACGCAACAGATTCACCAACTACAAAGCAACCTGGACAACCTCCAGCAACAGAGCCAGGTGCATGTTGTACCACTCAAATGTTTGGACCCACTTTTCTTACTCAGTGGGTTTTCTTTATTTTATATTGTTTTAAACATGTATATTAATATGGAATACTGACAATATAATGCATTTTCTTATGAACAAATATGGAATTATGTAGTCAATAAAAACGCATTAAAAATCCTGAATATCCTCCGATTGGCGCAGTGGTAAAGTGCTCGCCCTATCATCCGGAGATCGCTGGTTCGAACCCCGGGTGATGCTGTTTTCCCTTCACAGCCGGAGGCACAGAGAGAGCTGATTGGCCGAGCTCTCTCGGGGGAGGGATGAGAGGTACTTTTGCTACCACATTAATCACGACTCTACAGCCAATCAGGGGCGTCTGTGAGCTCGCGCACGCGGAAGGAGCGGCTAGCGCTTTCCTCCGAGTGTGTTACTCCGCCCCTAATGGTGCGTGAGCAAGCAGTTCGAAAAGATGCGGTCGGCTGACATCACGCGGTTCGGAGGAAACACGTGATGGTCTTCACCCTTCCGACTGAGTGGTAGTAGTAGCCTTAATGTGGGAGCCCCCTAGTGACGAAGAGGAATTGCCCATGACTAAATTAGGGAGAAAATTGGAAAAAAAAACAAAAAATAAAAATTAATAAATAAACCCTGAATATGTGTTATATGTCCGATTCTACACAGTAGCCACCTTTTGCTTTGATACCAGCTTTGCACACTCTTGCCATTCTCTCAGTCAGTCTCATGAGGTAGTTATCTGCAGTAGTTTTTCAACAATCATGAAGAAATCCCATGAGGTTTTATGTACTTGTTGGCTATTTTTTTTGGCACTCAAGCACTATTCTTTTACATAACCTTAAGTTGAGTTTAGAGTCATTGTCCTGTCGAAAAACAAATAAACAAATGATGGTCCCACTAAGTAGCTGTGCTGGTTAAGTGGCCCTCAGTTTTGACTGAGTCACCAAGTGTTACCACCAAAGTGCACTCACACCATCATACCTCCTCCATACTTCACAGTGGGAACCACACATTCAGGAACTGGCTGTTCACTCTCTCTATGTCTAAAAAAGACATGGCAGTTTGAACCAAAAACCTCAAATTTGGACTCATTCTGTCAGTTTTCCGCTGATCTCATATCCATTCCTTGTGTTTCTTGGCCCAAGCAAGTTTCTTTTGCTTGTTGTTCTTCCAAAGTAATAGTATCTTTGACAATGAAGGCTTGTCTCCTCTAAACAGTGGATGTTGAAATATGTCTGAACGCCAAGAAGCATTTTTGTGGGGTCTAATCTAAAGGCTGTAAATCATCGGTTTCTGAGGCTGGTCATTCTAATAAATTTATCCTCTGCAGCAGAGGTAGCTTTTGGCCAACCTTCCAGGGATGAGCCTTTTTTATTGTACTGTAGCATTTGATGGTTTAGGCGATGACTACACTATACATTCTTGAGATTTTTCGGCTTGATTGACCGTCATTTCTTAATGATGAACTGTGATTATTCTTTATTTAACAGAATGTTTCTTGCCACAATATGGATTTGCATCGTAGTTGTATTAGGACTATTTCTCTGCACAAGACAACTGATGGTCTAAACCACATTTAAGAAAACAAGAAATGTCACAACCAATCAACTGAAAAGCATTATGGGTGACTACCTTGTGAATCTGATGAGAGGGTTCCCTTTAGGGTTCCAAGCTGTTATCAAAGCTAAATGTAGCTACTCTGGGCAATCTAAAGTATATTATGCAATTATTTATTTAATTATTTATTATTATTATTTTTTTTACATAATTCCTTTCATGTTCTCTCATAGTTTGGATTCTGAGTATTATTGCCAACAGCAAATCTACACTATCCATGACTTCCTTCATGGTTTGTTGGTTTCCACATGCTTTTAAAAAAAACGGCTGAGATGAGATCCTGCTTCCTCGATGATCTTCCTGGTGTGTGTTTCCATAAGATCCCTAATAGGAAACATAGACAGTTTTACAGGAAGGCCCTATACACTCTTCACCCTGCATATCAAGCCTACGATGACTTGCATAACATTGTCAGCATGGTGCATTTTTATTGTCTGTCAGTGTATGCTGATGCGCTTTAAAACCTCTATAATTAAACTAGCTGGGAGTGATGTATGCCGTGGTACCACTGTCCTTTGGGTGATGTATAGAATAGACCCTTGTAATGGCCCTCAGCTGCCCGTGTGCCTGTTGTCAGGAGGGATTAGAATGTCAGCATGTTGTGGTGCTGGGAAAGTTCAGACTGCTTCTACGAAGTGAGTGACTGGAAACAATTTACTATGTAAGGGATCTGAAGACAGCCTGTGAAGTGAACTTCTGAGGCTGATGTGGAGCAAAAGGAAGGACTGATGAATACAGAAAGACAGAAGTGGAGAGAGAAGTTGAGAAATAATAAGCATATTAATTGTTCATTAATTGTAAGTGGTTTTGTATCCATGTAGTTACTGACCTTATATATGAAATAATTTCGTCAAAACCTACATCGGAACCTAAAAATGCCTGATGATTCAACTGTTCCTGTTAACTGATAATAGAAAATGAGCATTTTAGAATAAAGCATGTAGAACAAAGCAAATGAAGAACATGCTTGAATGAGTAAGGTCTGTGTGAAGAGTAAAAATAACAGATGAACAAAAGAAAATAAGACATTATTGCTGAAGAGGAGAAAATAAAATTTAAACAACATTAAAAGCTGCTTGTAAAACTGTCACAGCTGTCTCTGGCATAAACTACACATGGAAAAATCTCAGTGACGTGTGTCACCACACTATATTAGCAGCACTTGTCATTATCAAAGCTGACTTTATAGCTGTCTCAGAGTAGAATTTAGCATACTGTCCACTGGTGCTTCTTGTGCTATCCAATGCATTGTAAAACTGTCTGCTTTTAAATGTTATTTCTTGCCGGCACTGAGAATGTGAGCCCGGCTGTCTGAAAGGTTGCATCTGAAGAGGACTGATATTTATGTTTGAAAGTTAATGTTTTATTAGACATTTTTTCTGTTATGCTGTTCATGTTAAAAAAATTGTTAAAATGAATATATGTTTATTTTCTTCTGTAATCTGTAGCTCGTTACATTGCTAATTGTGATTATGGAGTAACAGGATTTTAAGATTTTGCTTTAAATGTTTTATTTATTTATTTGCTTAACTTACATTTTTTTTACTGACTCTGCACTGCCAAATGTGATATTTCAGTAAGTGAAAATATCCTAAATCTGGTTATCTTATTATCTCACATAAAATTATCAAGCCTTTTTTTAGAAAATAAAATATTTAAGCATTTTTTTGAAGAAACAAATGCTTAAAACTAGCAAAATTATCTTCCAGTAGAAGCAGACATTTATGCTTAAAATTAATACATTTAAAATTAATAAAAACATTTAATTATTTCATATTTAGTTTGTAATCTTATAATATTATAAAAATATTATAAATATAATAAGATATTTTCACTGGCTAGGATCACATTTTTCAGTGTGATGATGATAATTATCCTTTTCGATCTGTTAAGTTTGCTAATGCTCTGCTTTTCTCAGATGCTGTCAGCAAAGCTTTCACGACGGGAGAAGGATAACCAAGAGCTGGAGGAGCGGCTGTCTCAGGAGCAGTTATCCAAGAAGAATCTACAGGGTAGCCTCCACCAAAGGGAGCTGGAGCTGCAGGAGAGCCAAGCACGCGCTTCAGCAGGAGAGGCCTCCCTCAGTCGGGTCCAGGCCGAGTTAACTGAGCGCGGGGACGAGGTAGGGCGTCTCAAAAAGGAGCTGGCTGAGCTTGAGAAGAGCCACCAGGATTTGAAAGCTGAGCGCAAACAACTTCAGCAGCAAAGGGAGGAGAGAGAGAGCCACGGCTTGCAACAGCAGGGTGAAATTAGCCAGGTCAGACACACACACAACCCACACAAGCACTCGGATTGAAAAAAGAATTTAGTTTACAGCGAGCTGCTCTGTATTTTGGAACGCAGCTGCATGGAAAGCTGCTGGAGACGGAGCGGCAGCTGGGTGAAGTGCAGGGTCGGCTAAAGGAGCAGAGACAGCTTGCAGGAGAAAAACTAAAGGACCGCGAACAGCAGGTTGCTGACCTCCAGCTTAAACTTTCCAGATTAGATGAGCAGGTAAGCTTTAAATGGGAAATTAGTGATTCAATTAGTGAATTAAGCTGACCTGAGATCTGATCTTTGCCAGAGTGCTTTATGTTTAACATGCTGCACAATTTCTCAGGACTATTAAGATATAGATACTTTGCAAGCGCAATTCTGTCCAGTCCTTAAAAAAACAATTGCTTTACATCCTAAAAGCATCCAAGTAATACTAGAAAAGACTTTAGTTCCAGCATCAGGCTTGACAGGCCGGCTCAGTATTGCATTAGATTTTTCTGAGTCACTTACATCCCTGACATGCTTTATTCTGTGACCTTGTGTGATATTGACTGGCAACAACTGGCAATTATATCTCTAAACTTTTATATAATTATAGAAGCTTTGCACAGTTAGTAAGAAAAAGTCACTTAGAATTGAGGTATTAGGACTGGTGGGTAGTTATCTTTCTATAATAATGATTATAGCTCCTTTTTGAGACGCCCTACCTCTATTAAGTGCAATAGCATTCTTGTTGTGTAGATGGTAAACCATGTTGAATTGTGTGTGTTGTGTTCCAGCTGAAAGAGAACACTTCCAAGTCTACTGACCTGCAGCAACAGCTGGACAAATCCAAACAGCAACATCAAGAACTGCAAACTCTCCAGCAGAGCACAAACAGCAAGCTGCGAGAAGCACAGGTAACCGTTTTTCTTTAGTAATTGCTTAGTAATATTAAAAAGTGTGTACAGTGCTGTTAGCATACTTGTAGCTAGTAGCTACTTTCTGTCATCTTTCTTGTAGAATGATTTGGAGCAGGTGCTGCGTCAGATCGGTGATAAGGACCAGAAAATCCAGAATCTGGAGGCTCTCCTGCAGAAAAGCAAAGCCAGTCTGAGTCAGCTGGAATCTGAAAGACAAGACCTGTGTGCCAAGATTCAAGCAGGAGAAGGGGAGGCTGCTTTACTCAACCAACTACAGGAAAAGAACCACACACTACAGGAGCAGGTGCAGGAGATGCACTCACACATATGCATGTATAGAACATAGCTAAGGAAAGCTTCACACATTTCAGTGTATCTTGTTGGGATACTGTACAGCTGTGTTCACATTACAAGATGCATTTCCGTTTTTTTTGGTCAGAACAGATTTGCATGCCATGACAGTTCACATTCATAATTACAAGTAACTTTTATGTGGATACTCTCATACATTTAAACATCGGATGCAAATTTAGTAAAAAAAAAAAATGCTTGGGATTTTGCTTTGGAGGATGGCAAGTTAGTCAGATGTTTTTGTTGAGTTCCAAAAGAAGGAAGAAAGCCAGACAGCTTACTTTCACTGTTTAATTAGATATTGTTAGCACTACTGTTATGAAACAGTACCTGCGCTGCCAGTGCTAACCGACGTCAGCAAAGTGCCCCACGCATGCACAGAGCCAAAAAGTTCCAATCTGCCTGTTCTCATTTAACTCACATGACCACATATCAGATATGTAGCTAATTTAGGTCTTGATGCCCAATTCTGATTTGTTGCCTATATCAGATTTTTTTGAACGTCTGTTTACACGTTCTTTCAACTATGACTCATATCCGATACACGTGTTTACACTTGCCATACCATCTGAAACATCTTATAGAGGGTGGTTCTTGCGCTACACACTAGCCAAGATAGACAAAGGTGAAGTATGCTTGACGCTCTGCGATATATGCAAAGTTCGCGAAACATCACCATGGTTTTAAAACGGAGGAGGAGAAAAAAAACTCCTCCGCCATAATTGCAGCCTGTGCATATGCTTCATTCACCAAATACTGTCACCTGCGATGTTATAATTCCATACGCTTTTACCGGAGAATAACATTGTCATTACACCGCAAAAAAGTTGCAGTTTTAATGATTTACAGAACACAATGATTTAGGAAATCCAATCTGTCTGTTTACACGACAATCACATTAGCACATATCTGATTTATTTCCACATATGAGGGAGGCCTGAAACCGATCTCGAAATATCGGAATGCATGCGTTTTTTTTCTGTTTACATGAACAAAAATTGAATTGCACATTTAAACATAGCCTCAAAAACACATACGAAAGTGTCTTAGATCTGATCTGAAATGCATCAGATTTGTGCATTCCAATACACTTCAGGATAAAATCACATAGCTAGTCAAATTAGAATAAAATTGAGTTAGTTCAGACTCGTAATGTGCCCCCTATATTTCTGTTCTCATATAGATAAATCAGCTGATAGAAAAACTGAAGAACCAGTCAGAGAGTCATAAACAAGCACAAGAGAACCTCCATGAGCAGTTACAAGAGCAGAAAAGCCAGCTGCGCTCAGCACAGGACCGGTGCCTGTCCTTGGAGAGTAATGTAACAGATCTCACTTCACAGCTGACCCAGAACAAGGAGAGACTTGCCCAACTTGACACCCAGGTGTGTTATCTTACACAGAAATGCAATGATCAATGTTTGTTTATATTTTCTGTTTCAGCTTATAAAATAATAGTGTGAATTGATTTAATTACCAGCTAAAGGCTAAGACAGAGATGCTACTGTCAGCTGAAGCAGCGAAAACTGCCCAGAGAGCAGATCTAGAGAGCCATCTAGAAACTGCCCAGCATGCCTTGCAAGACAAACAACAGGTAAATAACCAATAATTCATATTTTTTCTAATGCAAACTCCTTCCAAAGTAGTCAAGTTTGGATTTACATTATTCTTGAGTCTAATAAAAAATTAAGGCAGTTTTAATGCGTTGGGTTTGTGTGCATGTATGTAGGAGGTGAGTAAAGCTCAGGCTCAGCTGGAAGAGCAGAGCTGTCGGCTGCAGGAAAAGCAGGAACAGTGCTTGCAGCTGGAGGCCGGTCTGAAGGAGATTAGGGAGAAGCTGCTGGCTGCAGAGCAGAAGACCGACAGCCTGGAGAGCCAGACTAAGGTCAGCAGCACTCACCAGGTTTAATTAGTCCCTTAAGTAACTTTGTCTATAAAGATTTTTTCTTCTTTGCTGGGACTGAGAATTCCCCTGCTACTATCTGTTCCCCAATGGCTTAAGCCACAGTTTTATTTCCACATTTTAGACGTGAATTCTATTCAGACCATGTTCATGTACTCATAAAACATTTCTATTTATTGCAGAAAGCAGAAGCTGAGTTAGTGGAGCTGCGATCAGGAAGGGAACAAGCACAGAAGGCACAGAAAAGACAGCAGCAGCAGATTAGTGAACTGGAGAAGAGGAATAAGGAGCTCAGTCTCCACCTGGACACTGAAAAACAAGGGTAGGTTTTTTATCTTTCTGGCAATTTTTCATCTTTCTGTGTTATTTTGAATGATAAGGCACAATAAGGAAAAAATTGTTTAATTAGATAATCTTCATCAGTATTCACGTTATACTGTCAAATTTATTTGGCATGGTTATTTAGGTAAAAAAATGGTATTTTACTTCATTTCACTTAATTTTACTGCATTTCTGTCTTTTACATTTTCAGAAAATTCATTAAATTATTAGGTTTACAATCTGTAATCCAGGTTACTGTCACTTGTGTGATTAAAAAAAAAAAAAGAAAAAGATTTTTACTTTGTTCCAACATCTTTACGATGTTTTATGAACTGTGGTGTCAGAGCCAGAGAAGCACCAGTGCTTTTATATCACTTATATCATTATTCTTATATCTTGTATTGCTCAATGCACCAATGTACTAAAAAATAAACGAGACTGGAGGGAACTGGGATTGTTAGGGTTGTGAGTAGTGTTACAGTTAAACCGTTAAGTTTCATTTCTTGAACACAATACTAATACTAATACTTGAAGTATTTTCAGTTTGTCACATTGGATTGTTGCTCATTGTGTTGAAAAGAATTCACATCAACCCTCAGTAAATTTCTTCATAACCCTAATTGCTGAAAAAAAAAAAGTGGGCTGTTGTAGGTTTTTTCTGTAATGTTTGAGCTGTATAATGGAGAGTGTCTTTGTGTGCGTGTTTCAGGGCTGCAGCTCTTCAGGAGGAGCTGCAGAAAAAAAGCTCAGCTTTGGGAGATGCACAAACGCATGTTCAAAGGTTGGAACAGGAACAGAGTGATATTAAGACAAGACTGGAGAAACTCATTGGTGAAGGAAATGTGCAAAAATCTGAACTGGAGAAGAAGCTCAAGGGCTTGAGCATGGAGCACCAGAAAATCAAGCAGGAGAGAGATACACAGGCCAAAGAGCTGCAGAAGGTGAAGGAGGCTCTAAACAAGGCTTCTGCAGCCCTAAAGGAGAGTGAGACTCAGCTAGAGAAAGAGAAGAAGGGCAGTACAGCAGCCCTAGAGGAGAAGGTGGGTTCTTATGGGCTAAGGGCAGGAACAGTCAACTTAGCTCTGAGTGGTTTGCCGACTAACACGGTTAGGAAACAAACATCACAAAGCAACAATTGTGTACATGTTTTCCGCACGTGTTTTATTTTGGCTGCAGGTACATTCATGAGGTAAATTCAGAATAAAACATGCATTTCCCATCGATCATTGAGTAGTAATATACCCACAGACTGGATCTAACTTCTCTTCCAAACTCAACACTGCTGCAGGACAGACATGAGATACAGGGATTCTGCACTATTGATTGATTGATTGACACAATTGATAGTTTTTTAGACATCAATAGCCTGACTGCATGATTTTCATTGTTAAATTGCTCTCAGAAAATGTATTAATATATATATATATATATATATATATATATATATATAGTAAATCTCATGGTTTCCGTTGGGTAATGTGCAGCTAGACTTGCAATAATCTAAAAATTTTAAATTTAAAATCTAATTTAAAACAAATTCATTATGTTACAAATAAAATAAAACACTGGTAAAATCTCTGAAAAAAAATCATGTAAAAAAAAAAATGATATATCCAGGCAGCTCTGAGGCCTCGAACGTCTAGAGTCGAGTGACTTCGGCTAACTTCGGCTCAGTGTGCGTGGAGTTACGTTCTTCCCATATCTGGTGGGTTTCCTTTAAATCAGGGGTGTCAAACTCATTTTAGGGTGAGGTGCGGATGAGAAGAAATGTGACCATGTGCGGCCGAATTTGTTTTTTGTTTTTTTAATCATAGTGCATCGAATTACAACAAATACACTATATTCTGTAAAACTGTATTTAACAAGTCTTTAGAAACTGTTTATTAACACTCATTTCTTTTTGGGGAAAAAACAATGCCAAGTAATGGCAAGCAAAATCCTTTCCTTTGAACATGAATATGAATATAAACATGAATATTACTCAGATACTTTTTAGTAATGATAAAATAGGGAAAAAAAATGCTGCAGACTCTGTGTACAGACAGTTACATTAAATATGAAGCTATAGGCTACAATATAATTTACAAACTAGAAAAACACTTCACAATTTATATTTTTCACAATCAATAGTTTAGAAAAAATCGTATACAAAAATAAATTCTTTATGGTTAATGCAAATGAAAAAATCATTTACTTTGGATATAAGCATTAACTATACACTACAAATGAGAACTTTCCTTTAACAAATAAAAATCTAGATGAGGTTTGACATACGCAAGTATACACACGTACGCATAATGCTTTTAACTCCTGCTTCCTGACACCTGACTTCTCTTTTCATTTCTCCTGAAACATCCGCCCTTCCAGATTAATTTTTCTTTTTTTGGACCTGTTTTTAAAATCGCGAGTGCTTGCCACACATCTTCAAATAGCCGAAGAAATTTGATTTAGGCGCAATTTAGAATGCGCACACGTGTTAGAGGTTTCGGCAGAAGTGCAATAGAAGAGCAGTTAAATGATCAATGATAAAATAAAAAAATGAATAAAACCAAACACAATATTGCAGCAAATACCCGGACATAGACTTTATTTAGGACTACTACTAATAATAATAATGATAATAAAAAAATATTTGATATTTAATATTATTGTTCAAATCATCCCGCGGGCCGTACTGGACGCCTTAGTGGGCCGTATGTTTGACACCCCTGCTTTAAATACTTCCACAGTCCAAAGGCATGCAGATTAAGCTATTTGTGTTTCCAAATTGCCTGTAGTGTGTATATGTGTGTTCGTTCTTGTGCCCTGCAGTGAACTGGCACTCCATGCCAGTGTACTCTGATCTGTGTCACAACTCCTGTGGAATAGGCACACAGTACACTGTAACGATCAGCCTTGTATTTAAACCTAGTTACACTAAAACGGGGTCTAGAATCTAACTTTCTAACTAAGGTGTAGCCTTAGTGGAACAAGAAAAGACAAACAACAACAGTTCAACCAAAACCCAAGTGTAATGTATTAAGTGATAAATGAAACCAAAAGGGTGCACCAAACAAAAACATTTATATACAAAATATGTACAAAATACAAAAATGGGTGTGTGTGTGTGTGTGGATGGAAAAAATGTCCTGAGCCCGGGTTATTACTGAGGGTGTTTGAGTGTGTGTTGCGGGAGAGATGGCTCGGTCTCACTGGTAAGATGGATTCTGTCCGGAAGCACAAAAACAGAACAAGAGGTTTAGTGATTGAGTCCGGTAAGGATAAATCCAGCGAACGGGATGATCCATGGCAATCTCTCTCTCTCTCTCTCTCTTTCTCTCTCTCGTCACAATAACAGCTCTGTTTGCCGGACCCCATGACCTGACACGTCATCGGGATTCCCTCGCGCTGTAGCAGAGCTTTACCTCGGAACCAAAACACAGTCTTTTGGGACAAAATAAACCATATCGGGTTCAGTTTGTAAGGCCCGGCAGTTTTATTTTTATTTACCTGCATAATACAGCCTATCTAAACAACCCCATTATGTGGCTGTGCTACAACACTTTATTGCATTTATGCAATTTTCAAAAATCCCAATTCTCTGCATGTGTAAAAAAGAGTTTAGGAACTTGTCCAAACAAATTTGATTAAGGACGCCCCTTGTAGAGAAAACTACCTTGTGTTACACCTTGAGTGCAGTGATTACTCAAGTTTTTTTGTATTAATGTTACAGTGAAACTAATTTGTTTATGTGGAGTAATAATTTAAAATGTATTAAAACATAAAATAAACAAAATATAAAAGTAAACTAAATATAGAACTAAAACTTGACTTAATCTCTTCTTTACTCTTTTTCATGCAAACAAAATATAGGCAGGATATTGTTAGCAATGTGCATGGCTTCAGTATAAACCAACAGTAAAACAATTCACCTGGTCTATAATCCTTAGCATTTTGTTAATATAGACAGCATTTCTCTCTTACAGGAGAAAGTTTACCAGAAGGCCCAACAAGAGCTTCAGAGGAACGTAGAAGCAATGGCTAAAGAATTGACCACAGCCAAAGCGCAGTTGGGGAAAATGGCAGAGGTAAAAATATAAACTTTTCCAATTATACTTTTTTTTAAATACCTAGAGCAGAACATTTTAACTTAAGTGGAATTAAATTAGGTGGAGAAGGGGCTTCAGGCACAACTGCAAGAGCTGAATACCCAATTGAAACAGTCTCAGGATGCAGTAAAGGAAAAGGAGAAGGACATCCAGCAGGTTCAGACACAGCTAAAGACAGCCCAAGGATCCTTCACTGAGGAAGTGAAAAAACTGCAGAGCCAAGTAGCAGACCTGCAGACCACACAGACAAAGAAGGCAGGTGCTTTTAGCATCATATACATAGAATGATAATGGTGTACAATTTGTCATTCTGCCACCTGGAGCTTTTTTTCAGCATTGGAGTCACATCTGTAACTTACCTCCATTAATTCAGCAGATTTGAAAGTTGTTTAACTTTAAAGCTTGAATTATCTGTGCCTTAGAACAGCAGAGGAGTTTCTTTTCTAGATCACATTTTGGCTCTGTAAATTAAAAGGAACCTCTGTGTGATCTAGGAGGAGGAGTTAACTAAGCTGAAGGAACAGATGACTGTGCTGTCTGAACAGCTGAATTCTGAGAAAAACCACAGAGCAGAGCTTCAAAAAACCTGTGACAGCACCAAAGAGACCTTATCCAAAGTACAGTCTGATTATTATGGCAAGGAGTCTGAAGTCTCTTCTCTGCGCCAGGACCTCAAGGTTTGTGTGTGTGTGTAAGACAAGAGCACAGTTAGTGGATGCAAACATTTTAAAATTAGAATGATGTCAATGATGACTTTAGTCTTTACAGATTCACAATACATACTGTATTAATACATACTGTATATAATGCATACAGTATGGTAACCCTAAAATCTTTTGTGGCATTTTCTTTTGTCAAAATCTGCAAAAGCACTGCATTTTTAAAGTTAAAGGCATATTTACAACACAATGTGCCACAACATAATGTATGATCCTGGAATGTAAAGGTTGGAATGTTCAAGTCTATGCCATAGCTCTCACATAGTCGTGTACCCTAAAGCGTAGCCTGATGTGCACCTCCTTGGAATTGTAGCTACACATCACAGTGACAGTCACATCACCTGTGATTGTTCACCTGGTAGCAACGCTTTCATTTAAATCGAGTTGAACATCGGACTTCTCCGTTGTGTTCTCTCTCTTCTGCATTGCAGTAATTTCTTGAAAACTAACTCCAACAAGCTCTCCTCAGTTTCATTTGCCATTGTTTGCCATTGCCTAGTGAGTTTTTTTATACTGCAAAGAGACTCAGCCCAGCGGCACAAAAACCCCACTGCTACATAGAGATTTGTCGGTGTAATTGCAGAGCGACACCGACACAGCAATGCATGTGTATAAATACTCACCCTGCCATAGGCCACTTGGTAAGCCAATTGGTTAGCCTACAAGCTAGATAGGTTTCACATAGACTTGAAGCAGAAGCATTAATCAAGCTTAACAAGTTTTAACAATTAACAAGTAATATGGAGAGGTAAAAATTATATTGTAAGGCTGTTATCAATATCACCCCATACGAGCTATTATTCTGTTTTTGTATAGCCTTGACTGTGTGTACGTTGTTTTTACATTGGATGATGAATTACACATCAATAATTAACCAATAGTTACACTATATTGTTCGCTCGCCTCTCGTCACATGCATATGAACTTGGAGTCACATCCAATTTTTTTTCTAAGAACACCTTTGAATAAATGCGGGGACTGCGAGACAACATCAGAGCCTGACCTTAAAAATGCGCTTCTGGAAGAATGGTCAAAAGTTCCCTTAAACCTTGTGGAAAGCCTGTCCAGAAGAGTTAAATCGTATTTAAATCTTATGGATTAAGAATTGGATGTTACTCCAGTTCATTTGCATGTGAAGGCAGAGGACTGAATACTTTTGGCAATATAGTGTATCTCATCCCCACTCCAGTACAACATATATTTTTTTTTTCGGTCTGTGTAAATCAGAAACATGAAATGAGAAACTTTGGTAGTAATCGCGTTAGGGGAAAATCCTGTTTTGTGAGGTTTTGGTTTATTGTGCTGTGTGAAACACTGGCCTTGCAGTTCAGTAATGGAAGAGCTTCCTAATGTATGTATAGGCCCGTGAAGAGAAGCTGGCCCTGACTCAGGAAGAACTGGTAGCCAGCACCAACCAGCTGAACACTCGTGAGGCCCAAATCCAGGATCTGAAAACAGGACATGCAACACTGGAGAAAGATTTGAAGAAGAGGGACGAGAAGCTCAAACAGCAGGAGGAGGCGCTACGAGAACTGCAGAAGCAGCAGGTACTGATAGCAAGCTCGTTATGTGACTGGCTCTTCTGTTAGTTTGAGAAGAACAGCACACATGTATCTGGATTCTCTGTTCAGTTAAACACTACTTATCGTGTGTATGTGGGTGCTTGCTTGTCTGTGTGTGCACATGTGTGAGCAGGAGCTGATGCAGGAGGAGCTAAAGAAGGAGCGTTCTCAGGTGGAGGAGCTAAGAGAGGCTCAGAGTGGGCTAGAGAAAGAGCGGAGCAGGCTAAATACTGAACTGAAAGCTCTGGCAGACAAGAGTGAGAAGGTTAGCTGCTAAATTGCTTCAGACTGGCAAATTTAACTCTTAGACTTTGATCTTTTTGTTGAAACAGTCTGAACAGTTATAATTCTTATGGTAGAATTTTGTCTCTTTAAGATATATTAAATCATGTTAAGACCTTTATTTGCTACTAGCTGTGCTAGTGTGTAATCGCACACTCATAAGTTATGTATATGTATATAAGTTAAATATGTTTTAAAAAATATACAATGATATCTGTTGAATTTTGAAATCACATTTCAATTTTTACGTGTTCCTGTGAAGTGAGCGGAATGAAGGTATGAGATCGTGTTTTAGTAGATTTCAATTGCACACTCATAAGCATGTATTTAAATATGTACAGCGCCATTTTTGGAATATCCTAAGATATTTTACAAATATCGTCAATGTACAGACACCTCTATTTTAGTTTTATTATATGTATAGATGTATAGCCAATAATTTTTTTCAACCCTCATTGGTTCCAGATTCTCAGTATTTCTTGGCAAATTGTAGTTAGTAGTAATGCTTTAAAAATCACAATAATGCTTACAGCATTTTCCCAAGAATTAAGCAGCTGGAATTATTCTCGAATGCTTGTGTGTATAGGAGCTCAAGGACCTGCAGGCAGCGAAGCAGCTCTTACTCCAACAGAAAGTAGAGCTACAGGGCCGAGTTGAAGCGATCCAAGCAGCACTGGAGCAGGAGAAGAAGGAACATCAGAACACCCGAGAGTCCATCACACAGTCACAACAGCAACACAAAGCAGAGACTGACAAGCTGCACAAACAACTGGTACACATTTTAAAAAAAAAAAAAATGTTTTTTTTGTGGGGGGGATTTGGTGCTTACAAAAAGAGACATCTCGAGTTAATATAACTAATATATTTAATATAACTAATATATACTTATGGATGTTTGTGTGATTGTATAAAGCTTCCTTTTTGTGACTAAAGATTCATAGATATATTTTACAATTAAACATGAGATTGGAAAATTTTATTTTGAAGTGTGCCAAGGTACACGTTTACTGTTTCCTGTCAGTTGATTTACTTAGTACAACAGACATCATATGGGACATCACGCCCTCTCGTGTCCTGGCTAAAGACACGCAAGCAAGTGGTAAGGGGGGTTTGGTCACCAGAGCAACGCAGGCTTCACATCAACCATCTGAAGCTGTTGGTGGTGTTCTTGGCACTGAGACATTTTTGTTGTATTTTGATCGTGTTCTGATCAGAACAGACAACACAAAAATGGTGTCATACAGTATACGTATAAACAGCCAAGGAGGGACTTGTTTGAACCTGAACCTGGGGGCGGATCTTCTCTTCAGGAGGGGGCGGGTTGTGGGAGAAGGAAGGATGTTTTAAGGACGTTGTTGGCGGGTGAGACCTGGGAGCGCTTCAGCAGGGCAGTAGTGAATCTCTTTGTTTGCAGTGAGAATGCATACTGCCCACTATTCTAATCCATAACAGACCACCTGCCCCTCTGGGGCATGCTGCAGTTGTATAAGTTGTATGCCTTCCCTCCAATTAAACTTATTTTGCCTGTCTCAGAAAGGGGGCGGCTTCCATTGGCCAACAAAGTTGCGGTATGCAGAGGTCTGCTAGCAGCAAAGCCATGGAGGAGTGGTGGTTCACCCCCGTCCCAGTCTGAGGAGTTTGTATGCTTACCTGCTGAGGGTCTTTAACCAAATGTGGTCGAGTCCATTCAAAGTGCTCGGGCCTTGTCCACTAGAGTTACAAGTGGCAATCTTTTGAGTAATGATATCAAGAACATAATGTTCTCTATTTCAGTTCCTAACATTGAGAATGTAAAAACAAAACAACAGCTATGTCCATAAGCTGTCTACGACTAAAGGAAAAAAAAACATGATCACTTTCAGAGCGTGGGTGAGCTGCACTCTGTACTGCACCTGAATCCCTCACAAACACACAGCCCAGCTCCTGTTACTGATGCGCTGTTCAACACGCACCACGAGCTGCTACAGTATCAAAAGATGAAGTAAGAGCCTTTTCCTGTGGGGTTGTGACGGACTACATTAAACTAAGTTACATGTAACATTTGATAAACAGGATTCAATAATAGTAGTTTGTGTGTTATGTGAAGTCACTCCCTAAAGAGTTCATCACAAAATTAACATCCTGTTTAGAACTAAAGCACAGAATCTGCACACAATCATTATGCCAGATTGAGGATACATTAACCATGATGGGATTAAATATTTAAAGATCGCTTGGAAAGGAAGATGGATACAGGCAATTTTAAAGCTTATCCTCTTGCTCATAATGAATATGCTTTACTGCTTTTCAGCATCTTTTCACATGAGCCACACACACCTGCCTCTATCCTGGCCATTTATTGTCCTCACTCTTTATAGCTCCCGCCAGATCAGTTAAAATATCGGCAACTTTTTTAGCTAGGAAAAGGCTGAAGTCTTTGCAGGAGGAAGAGAGGAGAGAAAGAAAGAGTAGGAACCAGAGGAAAGAAATGAGCGGAGAGAAAGAAGTAGAAATGAATGTGAGAGATGAAAATGAGGGTCCAACTGAATTAGAGCGAGGGACAGACGCAGGGGGTGATGGTGAGTCAGATGGAGACAGATCCTGCTGTAGTTCCAGTTGGACCCAATGGTATGATTTTGTTCTTTGTTCATACAAATTACAGTGCAGTACCGCACCATTTCACTAAGTAAAATAACATATTAGAATTAATGATAGATGTTAAATTTATAATACATAATACCTCCCTGTATACTTCCCTCTCATGCCACTCTTTCAAAATCTTTTGCCATACCTTTGAAAAATTTTCTAGATACAACACTGCTTGTCAGCTTGGTTTCAGGGAAATGTCACCAGGTGCTCATCCGTCAGCAATGTGTTTTATTAAGATAAATACACTGTCTGGGATACACAGTTAGGTCCAGCGTTCCATCTTGGGATTTATTGTTGCTACTTGCGGCTCTCTTTGGTCCTCCATTTAAGCCAACTGAGGCTGTTTATATGAAAGACAGCACTTCTTCTCGAGTTTGCATCCGAGATGCTAAATGAGAGTGTGTGATCTCCACGCCGTGTGTCCATTATGTACACAGTTTGCTGCTAAGGTGTTGAAGATTACTCTACAGCCTACCATGGCTTTTGTATTTAAGGTTGTCTTTACTGCTTATAGCTCTATAGTCTACAAACTACAGAGATTCATGCCCCCACTTCCTTTGTATCTGAGAAACAGGGGAAGTTACAATTTGTGCCCTGTACAAGCACTACAGGTCTGCACACTTTTGTCTGGTTTTACCGTCTTGATATAAACACCCGCTTGGTGGTGAGACTCAATGTGCAAACAAACACTACTTTTGAGTTTTGAGTTTACTACTGAGTTTCTCTAGTTTTAAGTAATCCTTCCTTAAAATTTAGCAGAGGGTGATTTGAACACTATAGTGTTTAATCAAATAGTTAATTGAATAATACTAATGCATACATACAATTTGCAACTACTTGAGTATCACACTCCGTTTCAGTCTCCCTCCCACTCTCTGTATTTTAATTCCCAGGCATTGGAAGTAAAGGCTAAGGATGAAGTGGAAAAGCGGAAAGAGGAGGCCGAGGCGAAGCTTACAATGCAGGTTTCTGCCCTTAATGAGAACGTTGCGACACTGAAGCGAGAGTGGCAGAGCAGTCAGAGACGCGTGAGCGAGCTGGAGAAACAGACGGATGAATTGCGTGGTGAGATTGCCGTGCTTGAGGCCACTGTGCAGAACAACCAAGACGAGAGACGTGCCCTGCTCGAGAGGTTAGGAACTGCCTACTTGCTGTTTGTATTTCCCTTTCTGCTCTACTTTAAATACTTTTACTCACACATACGCTATGCTCTCTTGTGTTCCATGCTGCTGCACTCTAGGTGTGTGAAGGACGAAGGTGAAATAGAGAAGTTGCAAGCTAAAATGCTGGAGATGAGGAGAAAACTAGACGACACCACGGCAGCCATGCAAGAGCTGGGTCGAGAAAATCAATCCTTACAGGTCCTAAATACACACCCACAGACAAATACACATGCACAATTCTTGGTGGGGTTTTTGTAGAGTGCATGGGACCTTTTATAAGTCTCTCAAATACCTCCTACATTCAGTATTCACTCATGTAGATGAGCGTGGCCTTTCGTTGCCATGCATTCTTTCATAGCAGATCACTCACGTGGAAGTAAAAAAACACCTGCTCTGTTTGACTTTTCTCTCTGGTCCTGATGTGCACATTCTAATGATGCTGCTTTTAACTGAAGTACTGAAAAAACAGCTTGTTTGTTTGTTTTTTTTTGTTTTTTTTTAACAATGTGATATTAAAAAATGTAATTACATAATCATGTGTTCATACCCCATCTTATCATCAGTTGTATTATCATTATTGGTAGTGGAGTAATTAAACTTGTATACTGTACAATAGGAGTTTGGTTTAAAAGTTAACTTCAAATTAACTTTTTTTTACACATTTTATATATATTATTATTTTATATTAATTATGTTTTTTTTTTGTTTTCTAACTGAATGTTTCATTAAGCCATATTGTCATTATCACCACCACCACTCATATGCACTTTATTGCAAAATTTGTTGATTTTATATAGCTATATGTCTCTTGGTGCAGATAAAGCAGTCTCAGTCCCTTACACGGAAGTGGGCAGAGGACCACGAGGTGCAGAACTGCATGTCCTGTGGGAAAGGCTTCTCTGTCACCATCCGGAAGGTGATTGTTCTATTTCCCTTTCTTTTTTTCTTTCCTGCCTCCTCTTCTCACACCCACAGACTCTTGCGTGCGTTTGATGGTGCCGCCTGATCAAAACATCAAAGCATTAAATCAATACTATGTTAATGGTCTACTACAGGGACTCACTTTCAGACAGGCGGCATTCAAAGTCTGCCATTTGTTTGTTTTTGTTTCCCCCTCTGTGAACGGACGGTATTGTCCAGCAGCACTTTTATCTACTCCAGCACGTCTCCAGTGAAAGCACGATTGTCGTGCTGCAGCAGTTGAAGTGCTGATAGAGAAGCATGCTCTAATCAGCAAGATTGAAAACACTCAAGTATTTGTTTGTCCCACTTGTATGTCTCGTCTTAGATCAGCAGCGTTTGATATCTGAACTTTAAGGATAACATTTAGCAGTTGAGTTCAAAGCCAGAACATTTGTAGTTGATTTAAAACACACAACAAGCCAAAGCCAAATTAGACTAAAAAGTACAGAACAGAATGAAATGAGAGCAGATTGTCTTTTGAATTGTTTGTTATTAATGCTACGCGTTCGGAAATCATGGAGGCCAGCATAACTGGTATTATTGAGACTGGTATTATATTCTCTTAACTCTCTCTTCTAAAATGACCAGAAAAATCTGATTCTTTATTTCTCCACCAGCACCACTGCCGCCACTGCGGGAACATCTTTTGTGCTGAATGCTCAGCCAAGAACGCCCTGACACCATCCTCTAAGAAGCCAGTGCGGGTATGTGAGACCTGCTACGACGAGCTGCAGGGCTAACGGGCTTCTTCCCGCCTGCTGCTCTGCTACGTACCCACCACGGACTTTTCCTGCACAGACTGTCGCTTTCTCAGACGCTGGAGTCAGGAGCAGGAGTGGTGGGGTGGCAAAGCTGCAGAAATAAATGAGGACTGGTCTGGTTTGGTCTGCTCACTACGCATGAGGTGGCCTCAGAGAGAGAGCAACAAAAGAATCACAGCAGTCCTCACCCGAGCAGTGCCTTGGTCACCTCTAGGGTCATTTGGGGTTCCAAAGAATTTAAAAGGGAAAGTGGTGCAGCATTTTAATGGAATGTGTTTTGATGAGATTCTAACATGCTCTGCGCTTTGGGTCCCAGACTGGACGATTTGTACCTCAAGCTTTTTCTCTTCTGAACAAAGCAGTAATGAATGTGCCAGGATGGCATCCAGTGTGAGAGGATTCATTCATCAACAGCTCAAGTTAGAAAAGAGCACAGAGCTATGGATAAAAAATCTCATCAAAAACGTATAACTTTCCCAGTTGACAGTGTGGAACAGTCTGATTTAGTTGCTAATCTGAATGTGCAGCCAGATCAAGTACTGTTTTCCATTGCCTAATGGTACCTGTGACAACAGGAGTTAACCAAAGGCGTGTTAATGTTAAACACTAACAACAGCTGACATTTCCAGTATAAACTGACACCAATACTTGAAAATTCCTGCATCATACAGCCTTGTAGAAAAGCCCTTGTGGCTAGCTATATTTGTTTACCTTGATTAACCTTTCTTCAAAAACTACATTTGACCAATCAGTGGTCTGCCTCATTTTTAGCTGCACCTGTAATTTCTTGTTTAGTACCCTGGCAAGATGTGCAACAAACAGTACTAATACAATGTGTTGCATAATTTTCTAATGTTACCACCTCGAACTGAGCTATGAAAGAAATTTAAACAGAAATGCCCAATTATTTTTTACCTAGAATAAAAGAAACCAGCTTGCCAGTTTTTTTTTCTTCCCCACTCGAAACTCCTTCATTATTATGGGCGGTATTGTGTGTGATTTATGAAAAAATCCCAGTACATTCTGTTTTAGTTTTAAGTAGTAACACTACAAAATGTGAGAAATGGGTAGGCTGTGAGGTCGGGGGAAACTGGGATGTTACAGCAGGGGTCTCTTGGCAGTGGAAATCAGATTTGTTAGTGCAGCGTGCCACACTGTCCCTTGGAAAGTACTATTGGTCTTCATTTTGACTTGATTGAACCTTTTTCAACTTTTTTTTCCCCTCATATTAATTTAGGCATGTTTTATTAAATGGTGTCTATGTATCATACATGCTTGCTATGCTGCTCATGTTTTTTTTATTTGATTAAAAAAAAAAACTACTTTTTACGTTTTGTTTTTAATGATATCAGCTTTTCCAAATCGGTGCATCTGAGCAGTATTTTGCTAATTTCAATCAATTAGATTTTTGACAGGATCACTTATTTGCACCTGTTCGTGCCCTGCTACTAAGCAATAATTGTGATGATGTGGCTAAAACTGTGTGCGTGTGTGTGTGTGTGTGTGAATCTGTGTACGTAAGAGATTTATATATATATATATATAAATGCTATATTGATTGTATAAAATATGGGCTGCTAGAGCATTTCTAAAAGCGCATCGTCAATGTTTGTGTAGCATTATCGTTCCGCATTCTGTCATCACACTACCTGCATCTTGTCTACTCCTCTCTATCTTTCTACCCAGTGGGTGTGAAAAGTGTCACGCGTGACATGAGAGAAAAGACATCAGCTTCAAACATACTGTAGATGCAATCGGTATGCTTTGTGCTAGAGGACGGATTTAGCCATGAAAACAGCTGAATTTTTGGCGCGGGTGCTTGTGCAGACGTGCAAAAGAAATTGTACAGATTGTACTTGCTGTATAGTAAACTTCAGTGTGAGATATCTATCACAATGCGCCTTTCCTCTACATGCTTGCTTCGGCATAGAGGATGCACTCGTAGAAATGCATATTCCCTATCATACAAGAAGCAGTGTGTTTTATTTCAAGACACATACACACTCAGATGCACCAAAATCAACAAATCTAATCATTTTCATCAGTGTAAATTTCAGACTGACTCTGTATTTTTATGTCACCTACCTCCGGACTGTGTGTTTCCCTCTCAAATATTTGTTTTACCATAAAATCCACAGTCTCGTTAACACTATGGCTGTTAAGTCTCAGTCCAAGTGTCGGTTACTAGAAATAAGTCAAGAAAGTTGCCAGAACTCAGAATGTTAACCATTTTATGAGTAATACTACGCTGCAGTAGATTCGGTTATGTTTCCGCACTTCTCATCCGAACGACAGGTTGTTTCTGTTGTGATCATGTGGTCGTGCCTTAAGTCTTGCTTCCTTAGCATCAGGGCTCGGTCACATGGGCTGAGCCGAAAGGCTTCACGCTCGTACAGTACATAACTGTTCACTGTCAGTATGGCGACGCTGGTGGTTATAAATGTGTCAAAACGGTGTATGAATATAATTTATGTCAAGATGTTTGTTTTCTAATTGTTTTTCATTGATATGTTTGAGTAAATAAACTACTGTAAGTGTTTCTATTTTCATTCCTGCTTTAATATGTTCGTTGCACAATATTAGAAAATATCATGATCAGTAACAATGCACTTCACAGAGCAACCACAGGGTCATTTTCGCAAAACAGGTTGGCAGAAAAAATTTAAAGTGTAAATGAATTAGAAGAAGTATGTTTGTACCTGATGACGGTGGCAAGGAAACACTCCCTAACCAGATGCATATTCCTTTTTTTTTTTTTTTTTTTTTATAATTCTTTTTTTTTTACATTTTTCAGTTAATTCTCTCCCTCACTTAAAATGGACCTACTGTTAAATTTTATGTGGTAGACTTTAAATTAAAAACATTAGGGTTAATTTTCACATGCTTGAATAGAAAGAATTTATTTGTAAATCATTCACAGAAAGCGAAAGCGTTTATTTGTACATTTACAATCCAGTTTCAAAAAAGTTGCTTTCCAGGGTTTTTTCTAAATCTGCATATTAAGTAGAGCTTGTTTGAAAAATCAGTATGTGAGCTTGATTAGGTTTAAATATTTATTGCATTTCACTTAAGGTACATATTATGATCCATAACTGATCTTATTATGCTGTCTAAACGTATTTTCAAAACACAGCCTTAGCACATCAAAAGCCTTTTATGAAACAATATAAAATGCTGTATTGTTATGCAACAAGTTACATGTCCTTGTGATTTTATGTACAGATTACACTGCCAACTTTAAATAGTTACCCATTTTATTTACATGCACACATTTCACCATAATGTTTCTGACTTGATTGTGTCATATTAAAACTAATAAATTTTGTTCTATTATGATAAAGTAATGGCACCCTATACAAGGAGGAAGCGTTAGTATGTAGTAGCTTTATGGCATTTTGCTTCCGTGGCTCTTATTCACCTTTCAGCTCTGTGAGTGCTGCTGTTTATGGATTTATTAAATCAAATGGGCTAAGAATAAAATAATTAAAATTTCAATAGGAATTTATCTGCATAATAAAAAGAAAATCAGCATTGTTGCAACGTTTGTCAATCTGGTAGGGATTTTTTACTTGATAAATGCTGTTTGTTTCTTAAACAAAAAATTTCTTATGTATACAGTGGTGTAAAAAAGTGTTTGCCCTCTTACTGATTTCTTTTATCAAAGATAACACAAGTATGCACACAAGTAACACAGCATGCAGTTTTTAAAGGGAAAAAAAAAACTCTTTTTTTTTCCCTTATAAAGGGAAAACAAAATCCCAAACTACATAGCCCTGTGTGAAAAAGTGTTTGCCCCTCTGTTAAAACAACCCTGGTTTATCACAACTGAGTTAAATTTCTCTAGCCACACCCAGACTTGATTTCACCTGTTCGCAATCAAGAAATCACTTTAATCGGACCTGCCTCACAAAGTATACTAGACCAAAAGATCCTTAAAAACTAGACATCATGATAAGGGGGGAGACATCCCAGGAGACTTGGGGCACGAGGCGGGGTACACTCTAGACATGGTGCCAATCCATCACAGGGCACACAGATATACACACACTCATTCACATACTGGGCAATTTGAGAACACCAATTAACCTAATCTACATGTCTTTGGACTGTAAGAGGAAACCAGAGTACCCGGAGGAAACCCACCAAGCACAGGGAGAACATGCAAACTCTATGAGACTGAAATCGAGTCTGGCCGGGAATCGGACCCGGACCCCAGAGGTGCAAGTGCTAACCACTACACCACTGTTCTGCCTTGCTGAGATCCAAAGACATTTAAATACAAATTAGAAAGAAAACAATTGAGATCTATCAGTCTGGAAAAGGTTATAAAGCAATTCCTCAAGCCTTGGAACCGCGGTGAACCACAGTGACAGCCATTAGCTTTAAATGACAAAAACATGGAACAGTGGAGAACCCTCTTAGGAGTGGCCGGCCGACCAAAAAAAAAAAAAAAACCCTACAACAACATCCAAAGAACTGCAGAATCACTTGCCTCAGTTAAGGTAAGTGTTCATGACTCCACCATAAGAAAGAGACTGGGAAAAAATGGTTTGCATGGAGTTCCAAAACGAAACCACTGCTAGCATAAAGAATATAAAGGCTCGTCTCAATTTTTCCAAAAAACATCTTGATGATCCCAAGACTTTTGGGAAAATCCTAAAAAAAATAAATAAAAAAATACTGTGGAAGGTGTGTCCCCCATTATGTGTGTAGTAAAAGTAACACCGCATTTCGGAAAAAGAACATCATGCCAACAGTAAAATATGGTGATGGTAGTGTGATGGTCTGGGGCTGTTTTGCTGCTTCAGGACCTGGAAGACTTGCTGTCATAAATGGAACCATGAATTGTGCTGTGTACCAAAATATCCTGAAGGAGAATGTCCAGGCTTCTGTTTGTGACCTCAAGCTTAAGTGAACTTGGGTTCTGCAGCAGGACAATGATCCAAAGCACACCAGAAAGTCCACTTCTGAATGACTGAAGAAAAACAAAATGAAGACTTTGGAGTGGCCTAGTCAAAGTCATTAACCTGAATTCAATTGATATGCTGTGGCATGACCAGAGGTGTGTAGTAACGAGATACATTTACTCTATTAATTTACTTTTTTACTTTTATTTGAGTAGATCTGTAAAGAAGAAACGCTACTCTTACTTTAGCTACATTCGGCTACACTTGATTTGTTACTTTTTTACCCATTTACTCTACACATGGCGCCGGGAGATGTAGCACTTGACTGTTTCACGCAGTAACAATATTCACATGACTCTGTTTGACCTATCATGGAGGTTTCATGGTTTTGGCCAATCTTCATTGATTGCGTATTCCACCAGTAAGAGCAGAGTGTGAAGGTTTAATTAGCAAAGTAATAGCACAGTTTTGCTTAAAATATTGCAATGCACGCAACATTATGGGTGATAAATTGTTGTCAAAATTGTTGACAAATTGTTGGTGCGCGTCTCACTGGCACATCTGTGCCTAAGACAGCGACAAAGTCTTTAGGATGTATCAAGAGCCAGGGTATCCAGGTCAATATCAGCATACCACCAAGAAGGACGAACCACATCCAACAGGAGTAACTGTGGACCCAAGAGGAAGTAAACTAAAGAGTTAGTTAACTAAGAGTTAACTAAAATCTGTTATTTATCAAGGGGTGCCCAAACCTTTGTGGGTGTGTGTATATATATATATATATATATATATGTGTGTGTGTGTGTGTGTGTGTGTGTTCAGTGGGGCAAAAAAGTATTTAGTCAGCCACCAATTGTGCAAGTTCTCCCACTTAAAAATATGAAGTGGTCTGTAATTTTTATCATAGGTCTACCTCAACTACAAGTCCAGAAAATCATATTGTAGGATTTTTAAAGAATTTATTTGCAAATTATGGTGGAAAATAAGTATTTGGTCACCTACAAACAAACAAGATTTCTGGTACTTACAGACCTGTAACTTCTTCTTTAGTAGGCTCCTCTGTCCTCCACTCATTACCTGTATTAATGGCATCTGTTATCAGTATAAAAGACACCTGTTCATAACCTCAAAAAAGTCACACTCCAAACTCCACTATGGCCAAGACCAAGGAGCTGTCAAAGGACACCAGAAACAAAATTGTAGACCTGCACAGGGCTGGGAAGACTGAATCTGCAATAGGTAAGCAGCTTGGTGTGAAGAAATCAACTGTGATTATTAGAAAAGACCACTGATAATCTCCCCTCGATCTGGGGCTCCACGCAAGATCTCACCCTGTGGTGTCAAAAAGATCACAAGAACTGTGAGCAAAAATCCCAGAACCACACGGCGGGACCTAGTGAATGACCTGCAGAGAGCTGGGACCGAAGTAACAAAGGCTACCATCAGTAACACACTGCGCCGCCAGGGACTTAAATCCTGCAGTGCCAGACGTGTCCCCCTGCTTAAGCCAGTACATGTCCAGGCCTGTCTGAAGTTTGTTAGAGAGCATTTGGATGATCCAGAAGAGGATTGGGAGAATGTCATATGGTCAGATGAAACCAAAATAGAACTTCGTGTTTGGAGGAAAAAAGAATGCTGAGTTGCATCCAAAGAAAATCATACCTACTGTGAACCAGGAGGGTGGAAACATAATGCTTTGGGGTTGTTTTTCTGCAAAGGGACTAGGACGAGTAGAACGAGTCTCCAGATCTCAACCCCATAGAAAATCTCCGTGTTGGAAAGCGACAGCCCCAAAACATTACTGCTCTAGAGGAGATCTGCATGGAGGAATGGGCCAAAATACCAGCAACAGTGTGTGAAAACCTTGTGAAAACTTACAGAAAACATATGACCTCTTGTCTTTGCCAACAAAGCATATATAACAAAGTATTGAGATAAAATTTTGTTATTCGCCAAATACTTATTATAAAAAACCTGTATAATGATGAATATGATATATATGATAGACGAATATGATAAAACCCATCTTTATAAGTGCGAGGACAATTGGTGGCTGACTACTGTAAAAACTTTTTTGCTCCACTGTCCCATAAAGCACATTACAGGCCACTGCTATAAATGGTACCTTTACCAGTTTAAATCAACAGACCAGATAGTTTCAGTTTTAAAGCAAAGTTTAATTAAAAAAAGGAAGTAAAGGAACACAAAACATACGACAAGTGGATGAATTACAGCACTGTAATACTCCATCCCTCTGGCACATTTAGTTCTCAGTGGGTGTCAGGTTACAGCAATAGTTCAGAGTTTGCAGCTACGTATCTATTTGTGTGATTTGTGACCCAGTGGACTTTACACCTACACTGCTGCCTGACCTGAATAAACCTACTCAAATGGATTAACATGAATCTGAGGGTAGAATATGAGACTCTACAGCCAAGCAGGGATCCAGTCAAATAGAAACCCAAAATCTTAGTCCAAGTCATGTGATGTTATCAGGCAGCAGTACTGACATTAGGGACGACAGATTCTGAGTGTGTAATGGAGTTAGATCTGAGAAGACTCCACGTAGAGAGAAGAGTTTTTCAGCCGAGGCTGCTGAGAGTCCCGCTTCAGCAGAGCGCCGACCGCCTCCTCGATCTCAGACAGCCATGCTTTCTGTGACACACAAACACACACAAAGGAAACCCGCTTAATAATGCAATCAACTGGCGTGCAGTTAAGAGACCTTTTCTTGCATGCAGGGTGTTTGTTGACGTGACATTTAAAACGAAGTTATCCGATCGGGACAAAAAAAAACAAAAAACGGTGACACAAGGCTGGGATCAGGTGGTGCAGATCAAAGACGGCACAGTGTGTAATTACATCGGGACGCGGTGCGGCTCCTCACCTTAACGGACTCGGTCGGGGCCTGCAGAATGAAGACGCCGATGCACTGCTGATAGCGATTCTGGTGCATTATAATGAAGGAACAGGGCAGGCCAGAGGCTAGAATGTACAACAAAACAGTATATAATCACACTCAGTGACAATTTCTTATTGTTCTTCTCTGAATGCCTATTATTTCATTTCAATACTATCATATTTCTTCCTTCATAAAAAAATGAATAAAAATAGGATCCTGAGAAATGAGCAAGGAAACCCTAATATAAAGAAATGTCTCTGAACCTGTTGCGTTAAACTGGTCTATGTTCCTGATCTGCAGGCGATCTAGTGAGATGGGTTGATCCAGCACAGTGAAGGTGCAGCCCTCGTGCAGTAACTGCTCCAGCTCCAGGCCAGCTGCAGTGCGAGCAGGATACATCTCCCCAGCTACAGACCTCTACACAACACACACCATTAGGTTGGATATATCAATAAAACCTGTAATATAATATTCCAATATAAGCTTCCAGAAGTTTTCAAATATCTGTTCTCAACCTCAGAATACTAATCGTTCGTAACCTAGAAGTGTGCACTGATGTGCAAAGACATTCCCAAGACAGTTGGATACAGAGCAGTTGGATACAAACTCCTTGATATACTGCACCTTTTTATTTCGTTTGACCTTGGTGATCAGGAGGAATTCGTCAAACAGAAACACGTAAACATCGTTCAGCTTTGCATTCTCTGTCCATACAGGGAAGGAAACAGTGAAGAATGATGAATTTAAAGAAGGACAGTAATACAGTAGATTCTGCATCTTAAACTGATTGCATTAAGGGTCCATATATACACACTCCATTTCATGTGTAGAAGGAAATACGAGGGGCATTCAACTCAAAGCGGGACTTTTACAAAATGCTTTAATGCTGAGACTCTAACCGCAATAAAACATTTGAATGATGGAAATGTTTTAAAGACATCCATGAAGAAAGATCTCGGCCGTGGTGGGTCTGAGCCCCCGTAAACACTTAGCAGTTGGAACCTTTGATCCTCGAAAATCGACTGATAACTTGTTGCCAACTTATGGAAGAGACGAATCCGGGTTATTGCCTTTATTTCCACATGTTTAGGCCATTAAAGGAATTCCTGGGAGGCTGTCGTTTCAGACATAAAGCAGGTAGTCTGATCATACAGTAGCTTAAGTACTGAAAACTAGTGAAAGCACTAGTGAAACTTTGGGATAAGTGCATTAGTGTAAAGGGGGATTATATAGATAAATAAAGATAGTTTTTACCCCTTATAACTGTGTTCTGTTATTCTGCACAATCAAAAGTCCCGGTTTGACTTGAAACAATATAGTTTAAGTTTAAAAATGGGATAAATAGGAGAAGTATGATTCATAATTATGTGCATAATATTAATAATAATAATAATAATAATAATAATAATAATAATAATAACTTTTTATCGAATTAAAACAATGTAAACAGATTATCAGTTTTGGAAGTCATGTGTCCAGTTCTCACCAGTGAGTGTGAGCTTCCCCTCGTGTCGGAGACTGCGTTGAGTGACCAGGTTCTCCAAACTCACGGTTTTCAGCAAGTGTTTTAGATTCTGTGAGAAATTACAGGTGTGAATGTACTACGCAAAACTCCTTTCCATCGTTTCCGAAGTTTTTCCCATAACATCCATTTGCAATTTTAATCCAGACAAAACCTGTCTTCCCACGTGGGCACGAGTTAGTCACTGTCTATCTTTTTCATTATTAAAAGAATAATCTTTTTGCATTTGAATACTCTTTACATGAACATGGGCAACTACGTAGAAACAAATATTCTGTTTGTGGTTAATGAACTGAAGCGTAGCAGAGGCGTCCGTCTGGACACAATATGCATGTGTCCACAATAGACTACGGCTTTCACCCTAATCCCATTAAGTCTTTCAAATATAATGAGGTGCTGTAACAAGTATATTGACTGGTTTTCTCATTAATTCTTATTATATAATTGTAGCCTAGTCTAAAATTTAATTAATAGACAAGTCTAAAATCACAAAATTGACGTGATTGATTCAAAACTTAATTAACTAATGTTTAGAAATAAATAAATAAAAAGATAAATTACAAAAGAAATAAATAAAAAGATAAATTAATCATACATAATTATATTCAATATAGTTATGTAAATAAACACGTGCAATTAGAATTATGGAGCAGCGGAACAGGTTCCAAAACCATGTTTGTTGTAACTATGATGGATTCGCACAGGATATGCAGTGAGAAAGAACCAAGTGGCATCTTGAGTTCATCTAAAGTCTGAGTCCTGAGACTCAGACTTTAATGTTGTCTCCAATGCGTTTTCTCGAAAAAGTTTCTAAAAACAATTATACCCAACTGTCCTCATATGAGGATGATACTCACAACCAGTCAAAAGTATGGACACACCTTCTAATTCAATGTTTCCTGTTTAGTGATTTATTTCCTACATTCTAGAACAATACTGAAGATTTCAAAACTATAAAAAAAAAATAACACGTATGGAATTAGGTAAAATAGGTAATAAATCAGTCAGTTGTTATTTTGAGACATGAAGGTCAGCTGTTCTGGAATAGTTCTTGCAAGAACAGTATTGTCAAGTGCTTTTGCAAAACCATGATAAATGAGCCCGTCCCAGGAAAGCAAGACCAAAACTTACCTCTGCTGCAGAGGAGGCGTTTATTTAGAGTTACCAGCCTCAAATATCAATAGATCAGAGGCGTTATGAAGGCTTTACAGAGCATAAATAGCAGACGTATCTCACTATGAAGAGTTCGAATGAGATTATTGCATAGTTCGGAATTCTTCAGTACTGTTTTATAATGTACAAAAAAAATTAAAATCAGAAAGGCCATGCAATGAGTAGATGTGTCTAATCATTTGACTGAAAGATTTTATGTTCTCGTATGAGGATACCTGGGTTACCTGGTGTACTGACGATAATTAACAAGCCCTTGTGCCCTCACTGTACTTCATTAATACGTACCATGACCATAAAAGGTACCTTTTTAGCACCATTCCCTGTGCTAAACTACTGTGAAGTGTTGCATTCTGACAAGGAAGCATATTGGTTTGATACTGATGGAAGAGGACGTTTTTTATATGGAAGATAAATGAGAAACCCACCTGTCCGCACCACACAATGGACTACAACTTTACTAGCATGGTTTCACACTACCTGACGTTATTATAATACAGTACAGCTTTACTGATGTATGCAGTATGCAAAAATTGACATTTGGTAGAAACCATACTGTTAGAGATTATTATTCTATTAACAAATATATTTCCCTATCTGAGTATCTAAAATTAAGCGTATGGCTTAAATCGAATCTGTTATAGGGATGTAAACACTACAGCATTTAAATGTGCATGTTTACCTCTGGAACATGTGCTCTCTTCTCTCTTTCCCACACTGGGAGCCAGACCAAGGCTTCCTTCAGCTGTTTGACTTTCTGATAGTTATCCAACCACTTCACCTTGCCCTCCAGATCATCTAAGCACAGAGAAAGAGGGAATAAGAGATTCAAACACATTCCCAATTCATCACCACAATGCTTCACATACAACAGATTTTCTATTGAAGTTTGACCACGCCCTTTAAACAAACTCTACTCCCTTTTCTTTTTGATCTCTATTGCACAACTTTTATTCTTTTATTCCCTTGATCACAATCAATTCTATTTTCATTATGCAATGATTTCTCTCTGTTTGTTAAGATAGAGATCTTAATCATTCCATGACTCAGGCGTCAGAGGGAATAACCATTCCCCACCCATAAAGAAATAACCAGCCTCAGAGTGGACAAGGTGCACGAAGTTACATCACGGCGTTATTACGTTACACCAGACACACCCTCAAATCAGTCAGGAGAAGGTACGCTGATAAAATATACCCCATTTGAATTTTTGCGTTTTTGTTAAAAACCTGCCAGTCTAGTTGCGAGGCAGATCACACGCAGTTGTGCAGGTCAGGGCATGCTGGTAGAGATGAGCAAAAAACACTAACATGCAACAGTGAAATGTTCTACCCAACCGAAACATCTAAAGATGAAGAAAAACGATCTAAAGTCTGCACACTGAAGCCTGACATAAACTGTGCATTCTGTGACGTTTCTCTCAGCATTTTCTAGGCTCTAGCTTTATTATGATGACAGATAATAAACTGGAATTGTGGGTCGCCACTACACTGTTACAGTTTATAATTCCTCCTCTGACATGAGTCTTTCAACTCTTACATGACCCGAGTTCTGTGCAGATAAACACGGATTATCAGCTCTGATAAGTACACAGTAGAAACATGAAGTAGAACAAGTGGTTTACGATACACCGTTACCGGAACAATGTATTGTGACATACTGTATTTCTCCTGCCTAAACATTTACAGTATATACATATATATATATACAGTACTGTGGAAAAATCTTAGGCACCATATTATATGCTGTACCAATTTTGTTATATATGTTTATCATGTCTGCACAATTATGTACAAAATCATTCAGTATTTCCATAGACAACTTAAAAATCAATAAATAACATTACAGGAGAAATATGCATAGAAAGGAGCGAGTGTGACAAAGTTACCAGATTAATTTATATTCTCCAGCAAGCTCAGTAATACCTAACAACTGTTTTATTTACAGTACAAAAGGCACATACAAAAATATGGCATAAGAAAAAGATTCTTTTGAAAACATTTCTGCATAAAAGAAACTCCTATAAAGAGCAATAAAGAGTAATAAAATAAACAATCAATATTTTGTGGGAGAACTTATTGTCTAAATCAGGAGTTTTAGACACAGATTTGTGCAGTTTTATAAGAAAACAGCTGTTAGGTTTTACTGAGAGAATATGAGTTCTTCTGGTAACTTCTGGTAAATCTCAGAAGCGTACATTACGTTGTACATTATGTCTTGTACTATATTTTTTTTCTTTACAGCCATGCATATATTCTCCTGTAATGTTATTTATTAATTTAAAGTTATATATGGAAATATAATTTTGTACATAATTATGCAGACATGGTAATAATGATAAAATTATATATATGATGATGATAAAATTATGATAACGATAAATTATATATATGGTGATTATATATATATATATATATATATATATATATATATAAAAACTTATATATATATATATATATATATATATATATATATATATAAATTTTTATTAGAATGTACTTGGCATACTAATTATTTTTTTGCCATCTGTTAGAAAACACATTAGTGTGTAGCTGGATTCTTGTATGGAGATTACACTAATCCCAATACATGATGTTCAGAAACAGAATATTTGTTTGTTTTTTTTGGTTTCAAGTTGCGGGAATGTTCAGAAGTATTTAAAAAAGGTATTTTTTAAAACAAGTGCAACCTTAGGGCACCACAGCGGTGCAGCAGGTAGTGCTGCCGCCTCATAGCTACCCAAAAATGTCTGCGGTTACAATCCTGAGCTCAGATTACTGTCTGTGCACTTTTTCCCACGCTCTTCCCATGTCTGGCTGGTTAGTTACCTCCCAAAAACATGCAGGTAGGTCGGAAGTTGCGAGTTTGACAATAAAAACAACCTTTATTTCTCTATATAATCCCCTCCTACACTACTGCACTTTTAAGTTAGCGTTCCAGCGTTTCAATAGTGCTTTGATACCATAAAAGTAGAAAGTTTTCTCAGTATACTGGAGCCATGATCGCATCACATTTGAAATGCTGGCCTCCCAGGAATTCCTTTCATGGCCCAACCATGTAAAAATGGCTTGGAGCAAGATCAGGACTGTAGTCCTTGCCAAGTTAATGTGCAAGTGGTGTTGCTGAATGATTGTGTGTACAGTTCCCACAGACAGATGCGTCTCTTTCGCAAGTTGTCAACAATTTATCGGTTGATTTTCAGGGATCAGGTCCTCGACTCACACTGCACTTTTACTCTTACAGTAAATAGGTGCATCAAAACTTTTGACTGGTACTGTGCATGGTGCATGTGACTGACATTCAGGATGTATTCCTGCCTAGAAACCTGACCAGGATATAATGGTCATGGATGATGAAATCATCAAATAATTAAATGCAAGATTGTATTTTCTACATTTTGGCAAAAGATAATTGCAGCATGATTTTCAGTCTTTTACGTCCTTGATTTTAGCAATGGCAATTTTACTGTTCCATCAGTTAGCCTCATGATCTGCTTGTGACTTGTGACTACGATGACATCGGTCACAACAGTGCATGGCGGAAGTACTGTGTATTTTCGCTGATACAAAAATCTATTTCAGAGCCAAAAACCAAGAAACATTACCTGATTACCTATCAGATTAGATTACCTGATGTTTTGTGACACAGATAAAACAATAAACTGGCAACTGATAGCTTCTGTTGTGCTGATTCATTTCATATGCAGTATGTTGTTGTGGACTTTGTAACTTATTCAAAAGAGAAACAAGAACGTGGATGAAGAAGGTAATAAGGATATTAATTAGCAGAGGTTGGATTTATCGTAATGTCATTAATAGTTACCTTAGAACAGGGGTCGGCAACCTTAAACAATCAAAGAGCCACTTGGGCCCGTAGATGGTTTTTTTAGCTTTATACTGTGTTGTTGTTGGTCTTTCGGCTGCTCCCGGCAAGGGGTCGCCACTGCGGAATATTCAGTCCGCACTACAACTTGGCACAGGTTTTACGCCGGATGCCCTTCCCTACGCGACCCTCCCATTTTATCCGGGCTTGGGACCGGCACTGCATCCAGTGGCTGGGGTTTGGGCACTGGCTGGGAATCGAACCCAGGCCTTCTGCATGGCGGACGAAACACCTACCACTGAGCCACCAGTGCCCTTTTATCTTTATACTATGTACTGTATTAAAAAATAAAAATAATAATAGTTAAATATATTATGTCATGTTACTAGTGTGTGTGTAATAATCTGGCTAGTAATCTGTAAAAAAAAATATATAATCTTGGTACATCTTTAATAAATTATTGTTATTATCAATAATACAGAGAAAGTGACGTCTGCGTTGGTGACTTTGCAGAGTGTAGTTTTGTTTATCGGCGTTTGTGATGCATATTTTGAGCGACAGAAAAATGTAACACGTTTTATTTTAATGTTACAAGATCACCATGATCTTCAAATTTATAATTACATTTGAAAAACTAACAACTAAACTAAAATTCAATTAAATACTCATTATTTATTTTTCCAAGCGACAGGGAGCCGCACAGACGGATGAAAGAGGCACATGCGGCTCCGGCCTTGACGGTGTACATGTTGGCTCATTTAAATGCTTCTGTTGCTAATGAGACAATGCTGTGGAATATGTTGTGCTTTATGCTTTAAAAAATAATGCGCAGGCATAAATAATATATCCTTGTTCAGGGGTTTGAGAAGGATTTGAGATTTAGGCTTGTATTAGAAGCACTTATGAGACAAAGTGTTGTTTAAGATGATATAATGTTATCAGATGTGCTTTCTTGCTGAATGCGCTGCCGTGACTGGTTTTAAATGTGGGTTTTAGCACTGCTATCCAGTAACTTACGTAATGTTCTTTTTGGACATTTTTTTTACTTGCAGAAGTAGTTTTTTTTGCAAGCAATATATGTGTAAATATTGAGCTAAACAATTACCCCAGAATATATTAATAGATGTCGATATCTCATCCATTCCCACTACTTCCAAAAATTATTTTCATAAACCACTATTTAACTTTTATGATTCCTGGGTGAGAAAAACATCTCAGTGATTTGTCTGAGCAGCAGGCATTCATTATTCTAATAGCCAGAGAACGTATCATGTTTGGCATTAAAAGCAACTCCCACCCTTTAGGCCATTATGTTTTTGCAACCTGTTCATCATGGCAACACATTACATAAATGATAAAATCTGATTTATCAGGCAGCCCTAATTCTGTGCTATGAATAACCCTAGAGTCTGGCCGTTGCTCATGAGAAATATCTTGCCTGCTTGCAGCTGTGCTAACTGATAATGATACTTATTTACATATGGCTCTGTCCACCAGCTCCACTACGCTCTGTAAGGCGCTCTCCTCCGCCTCGGTGCAGCTCCTCTTCTCCATGTTCTTCAGGATAAGGGGGTAACGCGTAAACCTCTGCAAAGGGGACACTAGCAGATCCTTTAACTGCAGCCTGCGGCACTGTTCTTTTCTTTCGCACCACTGTGGAATACAGCCAGAAAGATGTTATATAATAGCAGCATTATTGATAAAGCAGTCAAGGCAGGAGTGAGTCCAAAAAAAATACAGGTAGCAATTACTGTAGATAAATGTTAATACAATATATGGAATCAAAGAAAAGAAAAGGAAAATTTATAAGCACAAAGGAGATCCATCCATCAATCTAAGAAACCTCTTTGGTCCAACTAGGGACAGTTGGGGTCATTGGTGATTACTATTGTATTTTTTCCGATTTTACAACCGTGGTGGGACCTCGGGTCAACATTCACACATCCATTCACACACACTACAGGGCAATTTGGGGACGGCAATTAGCCTAATCTGCATGTCTTAGGACTGTGGGAGGAAAGGGGAGTACCCGGAGGAAATCCATCAAACATGGGGAGAATGCAAACTACACAAACTAAGACCCCAAGGCGGGAATCGAACCCGGACCCTGGAGGTACAAGGCGACGGCGCTAACCACTAAACCAGTATGTCAGTGCGTGGCAGTTTAAAAAAATCCCCAACCCTTGAGATGTGAGGTGACCGTGCTAACCGCTGAGCCGTGCCGGTAACTGAATCCTTATATTCAGGTAACTTTGTGGGAAAAAATGAAGGTAAAATGTTAAGGGGGGATGGGACCTTGAAGTTTCATGAGTTCAGAACAGAAATGCTCTCTTGCATGCAGTTTCTGATCACTGTGCTCTTACATTATAACATATTTCTTCCAGTAAATACATCAGTAAATGTAAAAATGTTTAAAAATAAAAAAATTATAAAAAACAAGCCAAACCTAGTTACTGATATTCCACTGAAACAACTGCCTTACTGAATGTAATGGAAGAATAATCTTGAATTTATATAAAATATAATAAATAATCAGCCAAGTTGTTGGATGTTCTCTATCCATGTTTGTTGATTTCAGATAATAATGCATCTTTACATGAGGTGCCCCAACAGGAGGTAATGGCAAACATTTTCAAAAAGAAAAAGAATTTATTATTAGGTGGAGTCTAAAAGCTGGAAGTCTAAAGTTATATACAGTACATCAAAATAGAAGAAAATTAAAATTCATGTCATTTAATCAGTCAGAAAAAAAGAGTCTTACACACCTTCACATAGGAGCTGAAGTCCTCCCTGGCTTTCAGGGTGTCTAAATAGTGGATGGCTTTGGTGTAGTTCATGCAGTATTTCTGCAGACAGTGACAAATGCCTTCACCAAAAGCCTAAAGAGATCAAGGACAATGGTCAGAGAACACATTCTCTTCTGAGCATCTAAACTAAAGATGTTAAAAAATCACACATACACATACAAAAAACACATACACATACAGTATATTACACCAATCAGCCATAACATCAACACATTAACATTTATCATCAATTACTGGTGACAGGATTATGGGCACCTGAGGGTCATTTATGCTTGTGGGGAGCAAAGTCCACCGCATCTGTTCTGATCCCACACAAAAGCCAATGCAGTACACCTTGCCAAAAAAGGTCGATGCTGGCTATGATAGAAAGGCGCCAGGAGAACACCCAGGAGACTGCAGCCAACCGCACATGGAGCCAGCGGACAAGTCAAATCTGCTGAACTCCCAAAGCCCCCAGATCCCAATCTGCTTGAGCACCCATGAGATGCTCCAGATAGGAGTGCTTTGATCAGTGATGATTCCAGATCAGAGAAATCTGAATCAGCCGAGACGGATACCATTACCAATAACGATTGCTGATTACAGGTGTGTGTGGGTTATTGGAATCTACCATTTAAAGTGTTGTATTTATTGTGTAGTATTTATTTACTTGTTTCTATTCTAAACAACAGTGTTCTACAATTAAGATATGAGAAAGTATCATAAATGTAAAACTTTTATTTATTGGAAGGCAACATATAAAAAAAATTCCATTCTCTTACTATTTTATGTGAATCATAAATAAACTGAAACCAATAGAATAGCCTCTGCTTCCTATCTCTTAACCCGTGTCACAAGACTTAAGCTTTATGAGCAACTCTACTAAAGGTGGTTAAGGGTCGACTTACAAGATCTTTGCGGATACCATTTCATACTCAAATTATTCATGCTGCGTTGTTCTTAATCGACAAATAAGATTTGTTGTGTTAAAGCTTCTAGCAGAGGTTCCTCCATGTGGTTTTGCTTAAAAAAAAAAACTGTGTTTATTGCAAATTTGACATCTTTTAAAGAGACTTGGTAATATTCCCAGAGGGAGGATGGCATGTCGATGTGGCAGTCGACTCATATATTTTGTGTCATCACAATAGCATCGGTTTATGTGGTCAGACATTCGAAAGACAACCGATCGATCGGAAATCCATTAACTCCAGACAAGAAAGTCTGATCCATGGAGGCCCCACCCCGTAACACACAGCCCCCAAAGGATCTGCCACCAATGCCCTGGTGCCAGAGACCACGGCACACCCTGAGAGGTCTTGTGGAGTCATCCCCCAAGGGACCAGAGAAGCCCAGGTGGTACAAATGGAATCCATACAACATGGTAATATTTCATGTTGTAATGTTATGGATAATCGATGAATATCTAGACTTAATTATAACTTGTATCTGACTGAAACACAGCCAAAAGCGGGCACTTATACATACGCACTCGCATGCAACTTCATGCACACAGATGTATGCTCACATACACGGATCAACACACACATACATGCACACAAAATCATCTGTGATAACTAGCCTTTCTGAGAATAGCCAGCAGGGCCTCTGTGCTGTTGGTTTCTGGAGTGCTTTCTGGAGGCTCTGGAGTTGCCCATAGCTCTTTAATTACCCCCAGTAGACTGGTCAGGAAACCAAAGCTAACCTGCAATGAGACAGCAAACACACAACCTGATGTGATACAATGAACAATACATCATCCATTAAACTTCTACTTATGTTTTGTACTGTACCAGGCACAGCTCATTGAGGTTGGCGAACAGTGCCCAAGAATCAATATCTAGTAGACACTCCCTAATCTGCAGCTCTGACAGAGTGGTCTGAAATACCTGCACACAAACCAAAAGGTAAAACATGTTTAAACGACTGGAAGGTTACATATACTGTACAGTACTGTGCACATGTTTTCAGCAGATGTGAAAAGAATAGTAAGAAAGTAAGAATGCTTTCATAAATAGAAGTCCTGCTGCAGAATAAGTTTGGGGCCAATCAGACACCTCCCTGGCGCTATTGCATGATGGGTAAGTATCTTGCTTTACTTTTCAGCACTGAGAATCTCCATTTGCAGAAATGCAGCCTCATACCTGCAGGAAACCTCCACCTTGCTTAACTGCAGCATGCAGACACTGATCTAGCCCTTCAGCAAACAACCTGCCTAAAGGCAGATTTCTCAAAATTTAGCCCATTAGTCCAGAGCACCTGCTGTCACCTTAACCTTGTTTCCATGTCGAAGGTATGACTTTCGGGCCGAATTTCGTCTATAAAAAACACTGGCCATAATTCTCTTGATGGGTGAACCTGGGTCCCACTGGTTCAGCCAGTTCTTTGCTGATGGCATTGCTGGATATCCTCCAGTGAAAGAAAGTAAGCAGATGGGTCTTTCACCTGCTACGCTATGTTTCCTTAGCTGACCACTTTGTCCACAATCCTCAACGTTGCCCGTTTCTTTGTGCTTTTTTAAAATACCTTAGAGCATATCTTGAAACCCAAATCTGCTCTGAAATCATTGCCTGGAAGAAACCTTACTAATTCAGTATAACTACCTTGTATATTGTTGCTGTGCTCAGTCTTGCCACGGGTACGACCTGTGACATGAAACTGTCTTCCACAACCTTAGCATAGTAGCAGAGTTAGGCTGTTCCTCACCCAGTTCTATGCCTCCTACATAGCTGTTTCTATCTCAGTTAATGAGAGTTGTTGCTGGTTTGAAGCCACCAAATATTGATACCAAATTCACACCAAATATTAAACCTTCTGTTCACTTACTTTGCATTTTGTAAATGATAAAAATAAACAATTTAAACAATTTTTCGAGAGCATTCTTAATCTACCGTATTTCTTCACACCTGCTAAAAACATTGCCAAAGTTAAGTTAAGCCTTTATTTGTCACATATACATTACTACACAGTGAATTATAAATTTTTTGGATATCCCAGCGTAACTGAAGGTCAGAGCGTTGGATCAGCCATGAAACAGCACCCCTGGAGCAAATAGGGTCAAGGGCTTTCCTCAAGGGCACAACACTGGCAACCTGGTGGAGGCTCAGTCCCTTAGATCGTTGAGTTTTCATATCCCTGTACTGCCCTACTGTATACTGTATAAGCATGGTATAACCAAGTAGAGGAACATAACAAAGTTTACAATGTTTTCTGGTTTTGTTCAGTTCTTTGTCAAGTACTAATAGCATAATCAGCACATTGTGACTATTAAGTCATTTGCATAGCCTATAAAAGATCTCTCACCACGTCACCCCTATCATCTGAACATTTTCGTCCATCCATGTGACCCGTGGCCCAGATATCCTCCACTCAATCATACAACCAGCAACCACTCAGACATTCAGAATGACCCCGAAATAGAAGTGTCTAGTCCACTCAGCAAAAATCTCAAAGATTATTTATAGTACAGGATAAAGGGGATCAGAATATAATAAAGGTTGGCAATATAACAAAATAATATACTCTTATTATACTACTAGTTTAATACAGTGAAAAACTGTTACAGTTTCTACACTAACAGCATATTCTCATCACCACACAGTAATAAATGATATTCTTATCCATGATTTATACCTCTTTCAGCACCATTAACTGGTCTAGGAAGTACACACACTCGCTGGTGAAGAGCTCCCAGAGGGTCTCCTGTCGTTTGTATGCTTTTGGCTCCTCTTCTGCTCTCAGCTCAGGCTTACTTCTCAGGAACTCCTCCAAAGTCAAATCCTGAGGGAAAAAAAATCAATTAACTATTACATGCTCACAGATTTTGCACATATTCATGACTGTCGGCATCATATTACTTCATATTAGACAAATTACTAAAGACTTTCCAAGACAGAGCTCGCTTATAAAAAATTTAAGACATTCAAAAATTGTCTCTTTTACCTTGTACTGTTGAAAATGTGTGTTCCTCCATTCTTGGATCTGAATGGCTATGAGACATTTTTCGATGTCTCCAGCTGTGCGTGTCCTGCCTTTGCTCTAATATATATATTAAAAAAACACACATCATCATTTAATAGGGATGAGAATCAGCAGGCACCAGACAATGCGACATTATCACAGTACCTATGTGCCGATTCCATTTGTATTGCGATTTTGTAAGTATCATGATTTTATACACATCCTGATTCTATATGCAATTTTTTTTTTTAAGACCTTTTAAAAAAAAAAGTAAAAATAAATCCTGACAGATAAGTGTTTCCGTTTGTGTGCTGTGTGTTTGTGTATGTGAATCTAAAGTACGGAGTAACGGAAACACTGTTTTGTCTGAAAAATAAGTAAGAAATCTCTCTAATGACACTCGAATGAGCGACACACTAACGGAATCACTGCTGTAAAGTAAAAATAAAACAAATCAACCTGCACTTTACCTTTGAAAAAAATCGCAACCGAGCAGTGTTTCTGTGTAGAGCGGAGAGAAAGACTGTGTGCGTGTCTGTCTCTGTGAAGGCAAAGGTAGGAGGGGACTGTGTGTGTGTGTGTGTGTGTGTGTGTGTTTGCCATGGTGTCCAATGATGCTCGCACGCACATAAAGCAGGCTGAGTCTTGAGCAGAGAGAGAAATTGTCTCTAATGAGACTTACATGTGCGCTGTACACACACGCATACAGACACAAAAAAATATGTTTTACACACACACATGTGGTCACAGTGTTATAGTAAACAGTACACATGCACGGATGTTGATTATACCAGTAAAAGACGCGCACTATGACCCAGCAGGGGAGACGATTACCCACAATTCCGCAGCGCCCGAGAGAGAAAAAACGTTGGCTCAGTTGTGATCACGTGACGCTCGGCATCAAAACAAGAAGTGCATGCGTGATACATGATACTAGGTACTCGTAAATCAAGACTTGTTCGTTTTCCAAGTAAAAATTTATTAAAAATCTTTGCTCGTCTTGCAGAACACTCACAAACCACATTACTCGCAATTCGAGGTTTCACTGTATAGCATATATAGAATTTATACTGTAGCAATTTCCAACAAAAATGTTTGATATAGCCACCAAATGTGCTTAAGGACAATAATTTCGCAAAATGATTAAAAGCCCAAAAACTGCATTTATTTCATTTTGCTGTCAACCTGTTCCTGTCTGAACAATCATGATAAAGCTTACACATGTACAATAAATAATTGGTAAATTTGATTTTTATTGATTTTCAGGAATCTGGGAATCCCTTGATCAATAAAGTAAGTCAATTTTAAAATGTGTAATTCACCTCATGCCTAAGTGTACCTTCACAAATAACTCATTTCTATTGCATGTATTGAGGAGTAAGAATGCTTCGTGTTACATAACTACAAACTTTCCTTATTTTCCTTCCTGTTCTTGTTTATAAAATCTTTGGCTAGCATCTCAGAATGTGCTCTCACTTATTATAGATGGGTGCCTGTCTTAATTATGTGTGTTTACGCACATGACCGGAGGCTAACCCTTCTCACTGGGAGGCAAGGGCAACAAAGTTCTTTTGTCTCTCCTTCCAGTGAACCAGACAATCAGATTTCAGTATGGTCACGTGACAGCCAAGGTGACTTTATGTTCTGCTTGACTTCATATTGAAACAGGACCAATAGGACGAATTTACTTCTTCGTACAGTTTAAAAAAGCTACACACTGTATTCATCATTCACTTCTTACATTCATGTAACTGATACACACACTAACAGGCAAAGGAAAGAAGTTTCAGTAATAACAAGCACTAAGTAGTCAAATCATCATAAACAGCTTTGACATCTCGGCTATCCAGTAATAAAAACAAGTCTGGATGATGCCGTAACTTTGTTCGTGGTTCTGTTTTGCATGTGGTTATTTACATGTTGCTTACCTGCCAGAAATTGATAAAAATGTAAATCTACTTTGACGTGGGTCAGTGAACAATACAGTATGTGTTTTTTTCCCCAAGAATAACGAGAATTTTCCCCAAGAATAACGAGAATGAGGAGTTTTTTAGATAATTTTCATTACCAATATTTTTGATGCCTGAAATGTTAAACTTCACCTACCATAGTACGCTTTGAAAAAGGCCACTTTGGTTTCTTCGTTTCTATACATGAGAATAAAATAAAAGTGGTAAACACACCTTTAGTATCCACAGCAAACTGTATATAAAATGCTGAAATGTATAACACTATAGACAATTTTTGATACTCAATTATTTTGCTGAGCAATTTTAAACTAAATATTAAGAATAAAAAATTGATATATGAATATAATATTGTATTTGAATGCTTATGGTGATAGCCTGATAAACCTGTTAACGTGGAGCGGTTTAAAATGTCGACGGCACCATTGGAGACGAAAAGATCACCAGGAGAAACGTCCATTCCAGGAAGAGTGACCACCACGGAGCTTCGCCTCCTTTCCTGCAGCCTGCTGAAAGCAAAGCAAAGGCATGAGAAAAATGTTAACAGAGGATAATGTTGCATAGAATAAAAGAAGTTTTCAGACCTAATGGGAACTATTTTCTTAAAGCATGACAGATGAGCTGTCTGTTTGCTAAATGACAGATTGTCGCTTCCTTTTTAAGTTCGATCATTTAGAAAAACAGTTCATAATGTGCAGTTCATAGTCTGAATGACAAATCTCAGGATGCCTGAATTTTACAGTATATATATATTACGATCTTATTTTAACATTTAATTTTTAGAATGAAACTATCATCAAAATTATGAAATTATGTCTTGGTGCCATGTATATATGACTTCAGGACGCCACTGGCTGCTGTCAGATATTAAACGCTACTTAAAACACATTCAGTGTGAGGATTTCATAGCAGTACTTAAACAGCTCAAGCAAGCGTCTGGCTGTCCTCGTTCTTTTGCACCTGAAATACAGCTGACTAACTGCTTGCCGTCATCCAGAGCAAAATCACAAACATATCATTTGCTCAAATTACATAAATTATTTGAAATGAATGTGGAGTGGCACAAACTTGTGACGTATTTTTAACCCAGATGGCGTGAGCAATGACATATCGATGTGCATATGCATGGCGTTTCAGAGGACAGACATTACGTCCGCATTAGAGTCAGTTAATAAAGTCACTATTGATTGTGATTGTGAATGGCAATGAAATGCAATTAAAAATCCAAATTAAATTAATTTTTTTGGTCACATACACATCCATACACAGTATTATATGCAATGAAATGCCAATACGACTGTTTGTAACCTAAAAAGAAAAGACAGAAAAGAATAGAAAGATTTCACTACAATAAAAGAAAAAATGTGCACTAGAAGAATACAATTAAACTAAAGATAGAATAAAAATGTAATAAAAATAAATAAAAATAAAATAATGTAATATTCAAATTTACAAATTGTCAAAGGTTTCAAATAAGATAAAATTAAAAATTTATAAATTACACAGAAAGGGCAAAGTGTAAAGTATAAAAAATATATACACATATAAAAGGGTAAAGATATTGTGTGTGGGACAGCAGCAATGTGGGTGAAACATTAAGTATGAAATAAAATGATGTATGTGGTATTGTTCGTGCTTCAAAGTGAAAGTTAGACCTCTTTTTATGTGTAAAACAAGAACAATGAATGTGCAAACAATCTGATCAAATCATAATCTGATTAAAAAACCGGAATTGAGCATTGTGGCTTTTAATGTGAACACAGCCTTATAGATACATGTGACTGCTTAGGACGGTTCTATTTAGTAACCATAAAGATGGCTTTGGACTGCATTTCACACTGCTAATTTTAAAACAGAAAATGCCGCAAAAAGTGGTAAATTCAGCAAAGTAGACTTTATGTAAACTAAAATGAATTTCCCTGTTATTTAAATGCACTTCTGATCATACAGCACAGTTATAGAAATAATTTATATTATTATTATTATTATTATTATTAGCTCGAAATGAGAATGGGTTCACGTTTGAGTCTGGGTCATGTCAGAAGTTTTTTCTTATGTCATCTCAGTACATTTTTATTACCTCTGCCACCTTTGGCTTATTAGATATAAACTGATAAATCTTTAAATATGTATAATTTTTTACATTTGTATCCTGAACTTATATTCCTGTAAAGCTGCTTTGTGACTTTGAATGTCGATTGTTAAATGCGCATAAATTATTAAACCAAATATCAATCATTCACTGCCTTGCGGATCCTGAATCTACGTTTAGTTCTAATAACAAAAATACAGTAATTAAAAACAATTGGAATTAATATGTTAAAGTTGACTCGTTATAGGATTACAAAATCTCATATTAAGCTTAGTGAGAATCTGTGGAACCTCGGGTAACACAAGTCCTCAGGTCTTTATTAACAGGGTTATCAGGTTTGTGTTTCACAAAAAGCAAACGTTAAAATCTTTTGTTTCCTGTGTTTATATATCGCATGCCATTGGTCATGTTCAACTATACAAAATAGTGAAATGAACAGTGCTCATGTCTTGTGGAACCAGTTATGACAAAAACCGAAAAGGCAAGACAAGAGAAGCAACGCCCTGCTTTCCAGCCTGTGGCTGTGCAACCCGGAGCAGTGCTTTAAAATTGAGGATTTGTTTTTGCCTATAGTGTTTTTTTTTTAAATGTATATACATTTATGATGTAATTATTCACTGGAAAAAAATCAGCATCGGAGATACGACATGTAAAAGCTTCTTCAGGACTGAGATTTTTGTCTCTCATGTTCTCACTTTGATTGTGTTTATCTGCATTATACTCAGGTGACCTCAGCTCTCCTGTACATGTGCTATACAGTGGCTGTGAATCTCGAGCGTGAAGCAGAAATGTTTTCAATAGCAACCTGACAGGCTGGTTTTTAAGTTCCACCCTTAATGTTTTGACGAAAATTTTAAATGGTGGTGGCCAGGTGTGCTGCTGTGTATATCAGCATGATATTTTCGCATTTCACAGATGAATGGAAATAATGCTCAACATTGCTCATAATCACAATACATACACTTTTAAACGTACAAATAAACTGATGAAACACCATGTACAACAACATCATAGCAAGGCCAACATGGACACCTCTTATCAGTGTTCGTCAGCACCTGACCATGAGACTGCAATGATAAACAGTGTCGCAGACGCAGTTGCTGTGAGACACATACCCTTTGCCCTTATAACAATAACGCCCAGGGCAGAGCACCTGCTCTGATAGACCTTTCGAAACACATTTTCTTTTCCTCTTTAAGGTTGAGCCTTACTTGCCATGTAAAGAGTCTTTAAAAGGATGACGTTAATAGTCATCACATAATTCTCCTTCCTCTCTACTTGACACAAAGATTAGAGCTACAAGGCCTAAAAAGGAAAAACATTGGTCGATGTGTCCTGCTCCTGTTATAAATATGGCACTTTGAACTAGCTCATGAAATGAAAATAGGTCACCGCTAATTCTACCACAAAACACATCCATAATGCAACTCGCATCTCAATGAAGCCTAGTCTGAGTACCAAGTCCCATGTCACAGTGCTTCCACAAAGAAGGGGGCTTTGTCCTTCCACCTCTGCCAGATAATGATGCCCTCAGACTCAAGCTCTCTTCTCCAGTGCCTGGCCCAGAACAAGCTGTTATCGAAGAGTGCTGCACAATTAAGGCCTTTATAACTGCCTGATTATCTCTCATTAAAAAGAAGCCCTTCGTAGATGAACAGATACACTGGAGGAAAACAGCATTAATGAGTTTCTGTATTCCATACAGAACCATGGGACTATGCCTCGAACAAAGTGGGATCACAGCGAACAATGGGTGTTCAATGGCCAGCTCCATTAGCACCGCTCTGTCTGGTCTACAAGAAATATTGCTATTTGGCCATCTTTGATAAAACAGCGCTTCAAATTAGTGATGTCGAGCGAGTAAGGGAACAGGTTCAGTTGGCATGGAATTGTTGGTTTTGCGACACAGAAAAGCAGAAAGACTGCTGGCTTGACCAGTTCCACATATACAGTGTGTGATATTACATTTTGCATGTACGAACACTAAGTAAAAAAAAACAAATATAAATTCTACGTGGCTCACATGCAAATCTAAGAAGGGCATAGTTCATGCAAATTACTGAAGATAGTGGGGCTGTACACCTACCTTTTATGACTTGGATCTTTCACCTGCAGTGAAAAACATATGATGTGAGCACAGGTAGCAATGAAAAATTTTTAGTTACATCACTGTACATTCAGATAAGCTGAAGCCTAGCAAAACATGTCTCCTCCATATGATATATTTCTCTGAAGCAACAACTGTCATTTTAAAGTTTGCCTTTAAAAGCCCTTGAATCTGCCAAGATGTTCTGACTATAGAGGATGTGCCTGACTAAATATATAAATTCAAGGAATGGGGTTTTCCTTTCATTCTTTTGATCACCAAGTGACCCCTTCATTATTTGATGCCTGTGGACTGTGGGTAGCGGAGGCCCTTACTTGAGGGGGTCTGGGGACATGGGCTCGGTCAAAGCTGTCGGCACATGTATCTACTCATTCATCTGCTGTCAAAAGGGCTCATTGTGAAGAGCCACCACAGGAGGCAGAGTAGAATGAGCATGGAGACTTGAATTGGAAGGAATGCAAAAGGCTCCCTGTGTGCAACAATCACACTTATGACTCCCTAGATTGACTGTGACTATCACGGTCTTAAACATACCACACGCCAAAACATTCCTCAAATCAAAACCATGATATGCATAAATTAAACTGCTTTTCAGAGTATTGAAAAGTTCAGTACATTATTCAGTACTGTATAAGCATTATTCATGTGTATGGGAAAATTTAGTACATTACCTTGTCAGAATCATAATCAATATCAGAGCATTCATTCACAGTTAGAAACTCTTGCTTTGAATAAAGAACATGGCTGCTAATTGTCTTTGATCTGTAAGATCTGATGCTCCCGGAAGTCAACAAATCATTTGAGTGACCGTCCTGCTGACTGTCCCCATTAGACTCATTCACAGTGGTAGGATGGGGAGATTTCTGACGGTGTGAAGGTGACAGAGGGCTCCTCGGTGATGGAGACTCACTCACGCTAGGCTCCTCCTGAGTGCTCTCTATCCTGCCTACATCACGACAAGGAATCCTGGTGCTCCTCATCCTCCTCAGAGTGGGAGATGTGGAGATGCGAGCAGGTGCCTGTCTGTCAAACTGAAATAAAGGTGTCGGCATGGTTTCCACCTCACCCAGCGAGCCACATCTCAGTCTAGAAGGGGTCCTGGACAACTCGATCCGCATCAGGAATGGATTGCTCGTTTGGGTCTCTTTGTCCACGGTTTGCTCCTGAAAGGTTTGCGTGTGAGCATCCGCGGTTTTGGCCATGTCCTCATCGTGCCATTCAATGTAGGTCCATTCCAGGGTTTTGTCCACATGCTTTCCAATTTCCGTTATATGCTCATGATTTATGTCCGTCATCTTTTGCTAAGCTGCATGGTATCACTGAGGGGCTGAAAGCGAACTGATCTCCAGAAGAGTTGGATCAGTTTGTAGCTGTGTTGAAGAAAAAAACAACAAAAATAAGAAAAGCGAAATGTGAACAAGATTGGGTTAGGGGATTTTTTTGTGTGTGTATTGAAACTCTTTTAAATCAGATAAAACTCCCTGAGGAAGGACAATAATGTTAATGGGAAAGCATTAACCACAAAAGATCGTTTACACAGAAATACAAGAGACCTGCAGAGCCTGGTCACTGTTTGCCAGAAGTGTTTTAAGTAAATGTCACATTGTGGCAGACTTAAATCTTGGCAAAAAAAGACGAATTCAGGACCAGGCTTGGATTTGTGCACTTTTTTTAGTCCAGAAAAACTGGACTGAAAAAAGTGTCCACAGTTAACATCAGACCAGCACATCTGCACTAAAGTGATCGAAGTCCTCCAGCTGTTTTAGACTGATGCAAAGTAAAACTTAATCATTGTTATGGACAATGCACCTGTTGTAATGGGTAACACAAATTAATATTGTCTTTAAAAACAAAAAATCCACAAATATATGCAGACTGGTAAGTGACTAACATGATATTTTTATTTTTATATAAAAAAAAATGTTGGATACTTACTGTACGTTTTATTTCATGTTTCAGTCGTCTCCATGAAGCGATGTGTGTGTGTCTACGAGTACACTGGTGCGCTGTTCCCTCTCACCAAACAAAACTGCTCAGTCATTAGATTTCAAACAGGTGACGATGAGCTACATCAAAAGAGATTTAAAAGATTTGAAACATTTAAACTAATTAGTAGTAACGTATAACGCGCGTGCGGTGGAGTACAGGCTTTTCCCAGCTCAGTACACAATGAGCAGCCGTTACCGCACAATAGACCGAGACAAACCCCCGAGTCTCCGTGTTCACTGTGTGTGTGTGTGTTTGTGTGTGTGTGTGAGAAGAGAAAAGTCTGAGTGGGCGGAGCGAGCGCACACTACCGTACTCGCTAGTATTTTAAAAACAACACACATATTTTGGAATAACATGTCATTTTAATTATTATGACACTGTGTTTAGTAAAGCAGGAGATACAGTGGGTGATTTTTCGGACCGTGTCTCGTGTGTACCAGGTGTGTGATTCTAACTCGGAATTAGACTTCACACAGGATCAGGTTCCTTTTGTGTCATGACCTGAATGACCTAAATGTGACTATCCCAAATTCCTACCGTTAACACGCTAAGGGAAGAAGACTTTGCTCGTTTATGACATCTGACACACAGTGTAGTCTATCATATACAAAGGAAGATTTTTTGAAAAATCTATCTCTAGGAGAGCTTACCACGTAGCTCATGACGAATTAATCGTCCCTGTAAATCCTGTTTAGCAGCATGATCAAACTATTTTAGGAAGTTACTGTTTTGTTTGTGATGGCTTATGTAGCCCGGGTGATACACACATTACCAGCTACACTTATAGTCATAAACAGTTATTACACACATGTTACATCACTTGGGCAAAACTGGTATTAAGAAACTAAATAACTCCAACCTACAGTAGATCTCACAAGACCGTTCCGTTCATGTAGAGTTATACCTAAAGTCTTAGGAAAATAAATGCATAAATAAATAAGCAATAATGGTGGCATTGAGGAGCACTGTCACCTCGCACCTCCAGGGTCCGGGTTCGATTTCCCGGTTTGTGTGCATGGAGTTTGCATGTTATCACCGTGCTTGGTTGGTTTCCTCCATGTACTCTGGTTTCCTCCCCCAGTCCAAAGATATGTAGATTGGGCTGATTGGCGTTCCCCAATTGCCCATAGTGTGTGACATACAGTGGCAATCACCATTAGCCTTCATGATCCCTAGTTGGACTACAGATGTTCCTAGATGATATAATAATAATAATAATAATAATAATAATAATAATAATAATAATATTACATCTGTAAGTCCATGTTGTAGTTTTTTAACCTTCATTGACCTTTATTTATTTTGGCTAATATACATATTTTACTTGAGTGGAAATATAAATAATATTTTTTTTAGTGTGTAAACATAAAACATTGTTTTAAATAATAAGTATTCTCCTAGAGTATTCATTTACCTTCTTATACTGTGTACACGGTTGTGGGGGCCAGAAGACTTAGGGCATGACGTAGGTTATGAACAAACACATAAACACTACAGACAGTTTGGGGACACCACTTAGCCTTATTTGCATGTCTTTGGACTGTGTGAGAAAACCGGAGTACCCAGAAGAATCCCACCAATCACAGCTAATGCTAACCATTACGCCACCACACTACTGCCATCTTAAAGTAAAGTTTATGATTCTGGCATCTGTAGCTTTTACATATTAATATTATGTCCACCATTATTTATTAATTATTTTTTTATTTTATTATATTTTTTAATTTAGTTTATTTTTACATATATATTGTCAAGTATCAATATGAAATATATTTGATATATATAGTCAAGAATCAATATTAAATATATTGATACTTGACTACTATTTTGCCATATAAATGAAATAAGACAAAAATGTACATGACCTTTAGCATAAGCACAAAAAAGGAAGTCCTACTGAAGATCAATTTATGGAAATGTCCGTGATTTTTATCTTTCAAACTCTTGTTCAAACTATGTAAACTATCAAAAGTTAAAATCACAATTAATTAATGCCACTTTTTACTTCCTCCTTTTTTAAAGGAATCTTTTGCTCTTTAGTTTGTTTACTTTCTTTTCAACTCTGTACCAGCCATGTGACTTCCTTAAATTTTATAATGAGGCCTAGTCGTGTGACTAAGTACACCTACTGAAAATATTTGTGAGAATTTGTACGTTAAAAATACTTTCATTTTTTAAGGCCTTTATTTTGAGTGAATTTGCAATGTTATATAAATAGTTTGAATTTAATAAATATTATAACCATAGTTTAAACATTCAGCTGTTGAAATTATTATACATTTATTGGCATTCTTTGAGGTAAAACATTTAAATTATTTACTGACAATGTAAAAGGAGGACTGCAATGTAATTTTCAGTGTGCTTTCTGCTCATCTGTGCCTCCAAAGTTTTTGTATGGTCATAAGTTAGAGGGGAAAAAAATCTGCTAAAACTAAACATCTTTCAACACCATAATTATAGTATACAGTGTAAATGGATAATGAATTATAATCCCACTATATGCATTTCTGTAAAAGTGCATTTTAATAGAAGCAATAAAATTAAATCACAATTGACAATAGAAGCCTACTAAAATTCAATCAAAGTGCATTATTAATAACTGGTACATGATTCAAAACTGAATAATATCTAGTGAAAAACTAAGTTATTCACAGGAAATAGAATTCGGGTAATACCAGCAAGGGTGGAGCCTAAAATCAATCATTGTCATTTTGCTCATTCAGCCTACAAATTAATCATTGAAAATCAAATCAAATAAAAAAAAGGATTGATGACCTTTGCTCTTTCTCAGCTCAGAATGAATAAGGGTGGTTTGAAAATAGATTCGGTCCATATAAAGAGCTATATTTATCAGCCTGAGATTAAAAAGTGATTAAAGTTGAGAATAATTTTAGAGCTTAAATAAAGCTCTTTTTCAAACTTAAAAGGAGGCTAATTTGAGATTTTGTGTATTTTTCTTTTTTTTTTTGAAAAAAAAAAAAGAGCGGTAGAAGAAATTTGCCATAGTCTCATTTAAGGGGGGTTATTTTTTAGTCTCCTCTTCAGAAGGTGACATGCATGCAAAATATCTTAGGCCAGTCTAAAACCTTTCCCTTTTCACCCTTTGTTGTGTCAGCAGTGTGCTTTGGGTCATTGTTTTTGGTGCATGACAGATTTCAGAATTTTAAAGACAAAATTTTTGTGGCTCATCTCTGAATTTCTTTGCAAATTTCAGTCTGGCCCTCTGATCTATCCTGAAGTTAAGTGGTTTGCACCTTGCCTCTGCATTCCTGCTCTTAATGTTTTCTTCAAATGTTGGAATGTGACACCTTTACGCCTGCCCTTTGATAATTGTTGTGATGTCCCTGACAGGTGTTTTGGATATTTTCCTCACAACCATCATGGAGTTTTTCTCATTATTTTGCTTGGCTAATCTGTGTGATGTTGAGATTCTTTCATATCAGGCAATGAAGAGCTGACTGGTCATCAAACAAATATTGGACATATTTTTTGTTTTGTTTTGTGTATAGCAACATAAATAAATAAATATTATCATCATCATCAACAACAATAACAACAACAACTTTCTGACTGTCAAGAAATCTGGTCAACATTAACATGCACAATAATAGATAAACCATATGAACTGAAATAAGTGCATTTTTTATGCTTTAAAAAAGAAGTTAAAACCGTTTCTTTTTTAAAAAAGAGGCAAATGTATTGTGATTGGTTGATTGGGATCCCTGCTATGTTGTAATTGGCTTGTGTAGTTGCATGCTGTATTGTGATTGAGATTAAGATTTCTTTTCTCTGTTAAAAAAACAGACAACAGGTTAGGAAAGATTACAGTTGTATCTGTCTCTTTACTACACATAAAAATGTTTATTTATAAAGTTGTTTACTATTAATACTTTACAATTTAAAATGTATACGTTTTGTTCACATGCTAGCGCCGATCCTGAGAGCAACAGAAACACTATGTGGGACAATAAGATATAATTAAGCATTTCAGAGTTAATGGTTTAGATCAAGGACCCTTAACCCAGATTACTTATGCTTGGATTTGAGTGAACACTTTAAACATGTACAAGTTTTAATAATAATCTATATATGTACCCATATATGTACTGTATCAGAAAGAACTCTAAACAAAAGACTGAAGAAAATGAGAAATTGAATTATTCTCATAATATACCATTTTTAAGTAAATTTATTTTAGACACAACTCATCCTCACACTATCCATTTAACTATTAAATGAATCTATGTACATATTTAAGTAGAACAAGTAGAGGCCACGTGGTCACATTGAGGAAAGAAAGAAAGTTACATTACGTCATCACGAAACCACGTGGTTCTGTCTTTTTTAAAATTTGTTGTTATTTTACTGCTCACTAGATGGCAGCATGTACACAGTCCTCCTAATGTACACAGTGGAGCTGATTGAAACTGGTATTTTAACACTTAAAATGCCTTTTTGATAAATGTGAGTTTGATTAAAGTACTGCATAAGTGATGAATAGCATAGGCAAATATTTCTGAAGTGGACAACCACTTCACTTCTTGCTTTAAAATATTCCAAAAGTCAAAAGTCAAGTTTATCCATAAAGAGCTCAACATTCAGTAAGTGCTTTATCCTGCTTATGGTTGCAGCATGTTCAGAGCCTATCATAGAAACACTAGAGGTAATATGGAAATACATCCTGGATGAGACATCAATTTCAGAGTTCCTTACCATACACACACTCTCATACAAAACAAATTAGCAAAATAGCAGATTCATCTTCTAGTCAGCTTTTGTGTGGTGAGTGGAAGCTAAAGAACCCGGTGCAAACCTAAGCAGACACAAAGGGATAGAAACTTGAAGTGACAATGCTATACCTACTGGACTCTCGTGCCGCTACATCTATCTCATGGGCAGTTCTAAACCTAAAAATGACGGTTTACGCCATAGTGCATTTCCCCTGAACTTTTTACCTACTGAAAACACAGGGCTATTGTTTTTGAATTTGGATTAAACTCATTCAGTTCAATTGTTCAATAAAACCGGACAATAATGAATAACTAGTGAGAAATTTTTGAACATCTGTTCTTTTAGACATTAAATGTAAAGACACAGTTAGCTTTGTTCCTAATTATTTCTGGTAGTAACAAAGTAGACTACTTACTGTGCTAGTATACAAAAAGGCATTTACAAAATTGTTCTTTGAAAAAGTTCTTTGAACATTTCAAACAAACTTGTTCACTGAGCTCCTTGGACTTTCTTACTGTACTGTGTGTTGGTCAATCCAATGATTGCTGTCCATTTTTATGTTTGCACAGAGAAGCTACCAGATGTAGTGAATCATGCCAAATAACAGCCTCTCTGGGGACTTGACAGTTCGATAGGTTATGACTGGAACTTCTTACAAGTCTACCTGGGTCTTCAATAACTACCTGGACTCCATATTAACATCAATTAACATCAGCTATTATAGCTGAACTGCCTCCCACCCTACACACTGTATAAATGCAGATCATTTACTGCTTTCTGTTTCACCCAAATGAGGATGGGTTCCCTGTTGAGTCTGGTTCCTCTCAAGGTTTCTTCCTATTACCATCTCAGGGAGTTTTTCCTTGCCACTGTCGCCCTCGGCTTGCTCACCAGGGACAAACTGACCATTTTGATTCATACACATTCACATTTCATACAAACTTAAATAATTCTTTTGACTGTGTAAAGCTGCTTTGCGGCAATGAAAATTGCTAAAAGCGCTATACAAATAAAATTGAATTGAATTGAATTGAACAGCCTGTAATTAAGCCTTGGCTTTAGCAAATGTAAAATAAGTTTCAGGATGTTCAGAACCAGCACGGTGGACTAGTGGTTAGGACTGTTGCCTTGCAGCTCCAGGTTCTGAGTTAAATTCCCGCCTCCAGTCTGTGTGCATGAAATTTGCATGTTTGCATTTGGTGGGTTTCCTCCCACCAAAAACATGCAGATTAGGCTGACTGCTGTTCCAAAATTACCTATAGTGTGTGTGAATGAGCATGTGTGTGTGCCCTGCGATGGATTGGCTCCCTATCCAGGGTGTACCCCGACTAAAGTCTCCTATGCTTCAGGCCCCAAACGACTCTGTACATTGGATAAAGCAGTATAGAATATGATGTTCAGAACCACTGATCTAATAATTTATGTCTGTCTGTCCATGTATAACCCTGTATTTATAATAATGACCCTGTGCTGATATCTGACAACCTAAAATGTTTTAAAACTTGAGCTCCAAATTCTTGATGTGACACTTATGTTCAGGATGAGCATATGTGAACTTCTCTAGTATCACCAGATAACAGCATGTACCTGACTTACCCGGGATATATTTCAATTTAACTCACACATCATTTAAAAAACTGTAAATTGCTATAAATTTGTAAGATTAGTGTATTATTAATGGATGCTACAGTGTCACCTGATGGGAATATACAGGACATTGCTTTGCATCACTTTTTTTTAAAACCTTTTTGATAGGCACTACTTTCAAAATAGATTTAATTAGTTTTAACTTTAGCTCTTTGGCAAAATTTTAAGGGCTAATTATATTTATGCAGCCGCAATAGCAAAAATAAAACAATTATTTAACCTATTCTATTTTTTTTCTATACAAAGAGGCATCTTAGCTAAAGGCCTGAACACATCGATGACCAGCCACCTCTTTTGACCTCCAAGGTAGAACTTGTTTCCAACCAATTTAAAATCATTCAACCCCGTTTTTACCAGTTCAAAGCTGAAAATCAAGTGGCAAGAGGTTTAAGAAGCCCTGCTTTATAAAGTAGCAGTCAAATTACAGGGTGAGCATAGTCTTTTCCTGATCTCAAACTTATATTACACAAAATGCACCAAACATGCTGTATGATGCATTGCAAATTGGAATTAATTGATATATGAAATTTCACTACTCACTCATCATCCTGTTTTTTTTTTTTTTACTGTATATAGGGTTGCATCAGAGCTTGGAGTTCTTCCCAGGAGACTTAGGACATAAAGCCGGATACACCCTGAACAGGGTGCCAATCCACCACAGGGCACATTCACACTCACTTACTTATCGTCTGTACTGCTTTATCCTTTATTCAGGATCGGGGGACCTGGAGTCTATCCTAGAAGACTTAGGGCACGAGGCAGGGTTCACTCTGGACAGGGTGCCAATCCATTGTAGGGCACACACAGATATACACACTCACTCACACACACTTCTGCAGGTCTTTGGACTGTGGGAGGAAACTGGAGTACCTGGAGGAAACCCACCAAGCATGGGGAGAACATGCAAACTCCATGCACACAGAGATGGGAATTGAGACTGGGCGGGAATCGAACCTGGACCCTGGAGGTGCAAGGCGATTCAATTAGATTAAATTACATTTTATTTATGTAGCGCTTTTAAATGGTCGTTGTCTCAAAGCAGCTTCACAAAAATGAAAAGAAAATTTGAAAAAGAAAACTTATGGAAGTGTGTGTGTGAGAAAGATGTGTCTAGATAATTATGAGATGAATAAATGATGAACGAAATGTCTCTGGTGAGCAAGCCAAGGGTGAAGGGGACAGTGAGACGGAAAAACTCCTTGAGTTGGCAGTAGGAAGACACCCTGAGAGGAACCAGACTCAACAGGGAACCCGTCCTCATTTGGGTGATAATGGATAGAAATGATATACTGTAACCGTATACGTGTGTCATGCAGATGAAAGTTCAACCACTACACAAAATAACATCAATAATGTGCTTAATATTTTAATAAGTGGATTATGTTTATACAATCTGTACTAACAGAGTGATGTTTGGTGGAATTTATTTTATACTTAAAAAAGGGCCCCAAAAAGTTTGAGAAAAACTAACAAGCAAAACAAACCGAGCAACCCCATAAAGTGTGAGAGCATCGGCGCTTCCTCCATGACACAGGAGAGGCTGTGCTGTGTTTCAGCGCTGAGAAGTGCGTCTCCTCCCCCAGAGTGGCTAAAACGCCTCGCCTGTCTCTCTTTCTCTCTCTCACACACACACACACACACTCACTCACAGGAAGGAGTTTCAAACCTCAATACTAACGTCAGAAACAAGTACCCAGAACTCCAGCATTCATACTCTACGGCACCTTGTGTTTTTATTTGGATCTTTTTCCCCTTTTTAGCCAGGACTTGGCGAGTATGTGAGGCATGTTTTCCTGCGAGGCGGAACTTCCAGGTCGGACACAAGTCTTTTGAGCGGTGCAGAGCGCTGAAGTCGGCCTCCTCCTGCGGAATTACTGCAGTTTAGAGCCGAAACATGTCAGAACACAGGTCGAGTTTCCTCCACATCGGCGACATCGTGTCTCTGTACGCGGAGGGAACTGTCAATGGATTTATCAGCACTTTGGGGTAAGTTTTCAGCGATTAAACCGTTTATTGCATTTGCACTAAAGTTTAATTTCCTTGCATGGCATTGCATTGAGACTCCGCTTTACACCCCGACATGCTACGTGACTCGGTGTGAGCGGGGAATAAGGAAGTGATAGAGAGGCCTGACTGACTGACTGTGGCAGTAAAGCGAGCAGAGACACTGAACACGCAAATCACATAACAGGAATGCAAAACACGATATTTGTTTACAGAGTGGCCATCAAATCAATTCACGTTTTCGACCTGTCTCGGAACTTATAACAAACACCTGTGAACTAAGTTAATACTACACTGCAAACCACATGCAACCTGAGTGCTTGACAGGAATTTTTTTTTTTTTTTCAGAAGTCTGAAAATGACCCAAATGTTAGTATCCTGTCTGAAAGGTTGCCTCGTTTGATTTGTCATGACTCATGCTTAAGATAAGCTGCTTCACACCCTGCAGGTTGCAGCATGAATGCAACAGTTGCATGGACTGTGGCTTGAACCTTCTGTGGAATGTATTGTCTCTAGCAAGGTTGCAGCTTCTGTGCTAGCTCTTCTATCCAGGATTTTTCTTGCATTCTCAAAAAAAAAAAGCTCACGATTGCAATATTGTAAAGATTCCCATTGTGCCACCAAAACAGCTCTGACAACCTTGGGACTGACTCACCCATGACTCCTCCAGACCCCTGAAGGTGTGCTGTGGTACGGTATCTGGCTCCAGGACGTTCCCAGCATGTCCTTTTACTAATGTAAATCACAAGGTGGGGGCCTCCATGGGTCAGACTTGTTTGTCCAGTGCATTCCTTGGACCCTCAGTCTGATTGAGAACTAGGGAAAAAGTCAACACCTTGAACTCATTGTCTTTGTTCCAATCCCCATACAACGCAACTGCAGTTAAGGCGATAGTAAAAAATATTTACGCCAGTTTATAAGGTACAAAATCATGGGGGGTACTTAGTATTGCACAGAAGGTCATATAAATGTTAGTGCACAATAGTCCAACATAGGATTTGCACACAATGAGGGGGTTTGAAAGTGTAACGGTTTTGTTGATGTTATGGGTAATGAGTTTTTATATAAACACAATTACATTGTTAAGGCCAAATGCAGCCCAAGATGAGGATCTTAAACATGGTGATTTGCATACAATGAGAGGGTATTCAAATGGTGGTGTTGTTATGGCTAATGGGTTTAGCTTGTCGCAGTTTCATTCTTTATGCCCAATGCAGCCCACGTTGTTAGAATTTTTTTGTTTAAAGTTTAAGCTACATTTTTAAGTTGAGTTAATAAAGTTTTTGTTTTGCACCAGAGCTATGAGAAAACATGCAGAGACCACTTTTCTCATAATATAACATGCATGTCTTAAATCATCTCACATTTGCCTCCAAGTTTTCATTAGGGTTTGTTATTTGTATAATACGTGCCAGATGTACCTTGTCTGCCAGTGGATATATAAAAAATTTACATGTTTGTAAAAAAAAATAAAAATTAATGGAACTAAAAGAATAAATCTCCTTAAATGTACATTTTGAGAAGTGTCATATTTAGTGTAACCGTGTGGGATCGTCATCATCATAACACCACTCATCTTTTTCTACCACTTCAACATTCCTTCTGTACATTTTATGATGTGCATAGTGAGTTGATACATAAGCCAAGTTGACATACTGAAAAACTTGACAAGAATGTTTCCTAAATCGGTAACTAGAAGCTAAAACATTTTTATTTTTTTAGTTACCTTAGTTACAGCCATGTACATCCAAGCTGTAGAAGCAGACGTAGGGTCCAAGCATGACTGCTTGTGAAGGGGAAATATAGTAGAGTGGGGTACATGACAAGTTAATATCAAGTAAGAGATAGTAAGCAATGCAAAATCTATATACGCAATGCAAAATGTATGAAAAGAATCGTATTTGATGATAATTCGGATTGTTAGTCTTTGTATTGCTGTCATAAAAGAAGAGGATGTCATGATGTCAAAGCCCTTGTGTGGTGGAAGGGTCCCTCGTTTTTACTGCTAACATTTGGTCTGTAGTACAGCCTATTAATATTTTAATAGTATGACTGATAATGCAATCATGAAACAAAATCATGCATGGCTCTAATTCAGAATAGCGTAATCCTGATTCCAGTCCAGTCCATTCAAATGAGCTGGATAGTCAGTTCACTTATCTGTGTAGCATTGTGTAACATTATTAATCATACAAAAATGAATCTGATTAGTCTCATGGATGGAGTTTTGCATGCATTTGCATCTTGACACCAACTGAGTGTTAGGCCCTGGTACTGTAAAGTAACATGCCAGAGATTTTAAAATAGCCTGGAACTATTCAGAATGGATTGTCTGAGCAAACAACAAACTGGCTTTTAGATCATTGCCTCTGACATTCTGTTCATTCCCGGTTTCTTGCAAAAACACTGGGTGGATGTTTGGTTAAGCTTGTCGGTTTAAAGCTTAGCTATATTCTTAACCAACAGTAGCTACCTGACAGGTCTTATCAAAATGTTGACTCTAAAAGTAGCTCCGCTTTTGTGCATATATTTGAATTGTATTTAATGTAAATGTAAACCAGGCTTTTAAAGAATGTGTTGAGATTTTCAACACGGTAAATTCCGACTGAAATAACCTGGACTGAAAATCTCGGCATGTAAATCGTACCGCTCTGTGGGGAAGCTGTAGTATCTGTAAGTGGCATGCAAATCATTTATATCTTCACATGCATTATATTGCAGTTTATAGTACATGTCTGCACGGTGGGTTCTGTAGATTGACTTGAGACTCATTGCTCTCTCAATGATCAAGACCAGAAGCGGCGGCTAGAAAAGGCCTGAGTCTCGAAAAGTGCCATATGGGAAAAAGTACCAGCAGTCAGAGCCAACCCTGCAGGAATGTGCTGATAAATTCATGTGAAACAGCGAACAACAATAGATATGCATATTGACAGCCAGCCTTAACATGTACGTCCGCTGACACTGGATTGATGTCGGAGTTTCCTGAGAACTTGTTGAATTTTAGAGCCACTTAGAGAAAAACAGGAATGAACTTGTATTAAAAAGGTATTTAGGGTGACTATATAAACTGATTGAAGATCTGCGATATGTGCTAGTATTACCGCGATCAAAATGCTTTGTTAACAGAACCAACCGTGTGGGTTTCTCATTAGGAAATGCAAAAATTGCTGGATCATAACTGATTTCATGCAAACTTTTAGCTGTCTGCGTACCCTATAAAGGTTAAAGCAATACCCAATGGCACATTTTACTATAGAAATTCTTAAACATATGGTTTTATTACATTTGTTTATTAATTTTTTTATGAGGGGGTTCTGGTGGTTAACATTATAGTCACATTGTCACTTTCATCTAAACGTCTGCCAACTTTCTATTACATGACGTAGAGGTCTAATGAGAGTGTTGATTAACTGAATGCTGACCGCGTTTAGTTCATGATTAACCGATTCGGTTCAGCCATGTCTCTCGAGGTGCAACCTGACATATATCAGCGCTGCTTAAATAAGACGTGTAAGTGTGCCTCTAAGAAGTTAATGATTTAGTCAACATATGTAGCAGGGCTTTTAGTGCTTTGTCTGTTTTCCTAGCCAGCACTCATTACATTTCCTATTACCATCATCTGCTTCCAAGATGCCAGATCACATTGCTTCATTAAGCTTCATTTTTGCAGATTTGCAATACAAGCAGTTTATAATTTCTGGGACTTTCTGATAAACAAGTACAGTTAACGGCTTCTTAATACATAATCCGGCATTGTTTTAACCTGCAGTTTTAAGCTGAGAATAATTAGCTTGTTTGTAGGGGTGATGTGCTAGCTCCAGACCTGCTTAAGAGAGATGATATGCTACGTGTGAAGTGGCTCTTTAAAACTGTGTGCACTTGCTTGAGAGGTCAGAAGTAGTGAGATAATAGCTGCCTATTTTTAAAAAGTTCTTAGACAAATAAGACAAATGAGGGCATCAAGTAATACTGAATGTCAGACAGGAGAGGAAGTGTTATACACAGGTAAATAAATCGTTTTAGGTTATGACTGTTAAACCACTACTTTGCTTTGTAGCACTTTTTTTTTGTTCTCCCCCTACAAGCGTGTTGTGGGCTCTTCCTCTGCGCTAATGTTGATGCCGTGACTGTCACGTGATGCTCTGCCTTAAATAGAAAAAGTGGGCAAATGGTGATGGAAACATATAATGGTGAAGTGAAACTCGTGTAAAACACAAAAACACTCAAGGGTTGCATTAGCTGTTTTTGAGGACTGTATGGATTTCTTCTGCGCTTAGAATTTCTCCCTTTATATGATATTTTAAAATATTTTTGTGGTATTTGGATCTTTATAGTTATATATATATATATATATATATATATATATATATATATATATATATATACACTGTTACATCCCAAAAAAATGTATCTGACATTTTTAAACCAAAAAAAAAAACCAAACATCTGTGCTTGTGCTGATAAATTCTGCTCATTTCCACACTCAAAACTCTGCGTCTACTTAAGAAATTTAAAGTGATGACCTGTTGGGTTGAGTTTTGCGGATAAATTTTTCCGTTTTATTGTTTTTAAGGCTTTCTTCACATCAGCTTGTCATTGGGATGTAAATCGAAAGTGGCTGGCTGTGCATGAATCAGTTATAGTATGAGCAGCAAACATAAAGCAAACATAAAGTGACAGCCAAGTTAACAAAGTACGTCATCATTATTCTTATTAAACCTGCCAAGTCTGTGACCTATGTTACATTACTGACGCACAGATGCTGGACGTTTCCCTTTTGGATAGTCCTGTATAGTTCTAGAGTTTTAAATATTTAACTTTAAACTTCTTGCATGTCCATGTTTATATTTAAAATTGCCATATAATTTGTCCCGCTGTTGTACTGAATATCAGAATGGCTGCCACATCTTTGGTACTCAGCTAGAACTCGTGCCTATGGTCACATCACATCCGTGCCGATATTCATCACGACAGTACTCCATCTTGTTAAATCATGCTTGATTATTACACAGCTCTGTTGGATTCTTAAATCTGTTTGGTCAAGTGTTGATTAAGTTATTTATAATATAAAACAGCATGGCTCTGCTAGTACTGCCAGATGTCATTAAAGATCATTTTTATATAATTTTTATAGTAACAACGTGTATAGAGGAATATCTATGGCGGATCCTCCACAAAATCCCAGTGGACTATTAGGGGCCATGTTCATTGGGGTTTGTTATTTGTATAATACGTGCCAGATGTACCTTGTCTGCCAGTGGATATAATAAAAATTAAATATAGTACCTAATGTTTCCTGAGAAACAGGATGTTTAGGCCCAAAGTCCTTCATTGGCTGTGAAAATGGGCGTCTTTGAGAGTGTAGGAGGTGGAAAGATTTGCCTTGGTCTTACTTCCTACATGCACACAAGTGTTTTGCCTGCACGGCTCCAAGTACAACTTTGTGTACTACGCTTCATTTTTTATTTATTTATATATTTTTTTAAGAATGACATTTTTACCACGTTTACAGGTCAAGCTTCAGTTTTTGTTCTCACCAGGGGAAAAATGTCATCTCAGTCAGTTACATTATAGAGTATAAATAATGTTTTCTAAACTGGTACAAATGTGAATAAAAGGCACACATTTTAGAAAGCTTGACAGAAAGGGTCACAAGGCATCTGGTTGAGATCATAGGTGTGCATTGATGTTCAAACAACAGGACCTGTGGGACGCAACAAACAAGTAGCGCAAATCCGAGGCTTTTGTTGGCATGCAGCCCTGAGGGATGTGGCAGATCACGAGATCTTCAAAAACCTTGTTCATTCATAGAAATGCATAGCTGTTATTCATTCATCATTAGTACCTGCCTGGTCAGGGTCAAGGGTCAAGGTCACTTCAATCTTCACCCTCCTGCAATCTGGAGAAATGAACCAAAGCATTCGGGCCCTCACATCCAGAATGTAACAGCTTCTTCCCACAAGCCGTCCGTCTCCTTGATTAAAAAGGGACTGGACTGATACTCACTCACTCACTCACTCACTCACTCACTCACTCACGTGAGACTGGACTGATAAACACGCACGCAAACACACTGATCTAAAGCTTTTTTTGCACCCTATTTATTACTTATTTGCACAAGAACTATTTTTCACAAGCATCTCCGCTGCTACGTTAACAAGAAAATCTTTAATGTTTCTCATCTATCATCTTACGGACAAGTTACTTGCACTACATCAACTCGTTATCACAGAGTATAGCATTGTGTTATGTTGCTGTTGTGTTATCGCTCTTGTTGGCATGTGCACTTTGTTGTCTTTTGCTTTCTTTTGTACTTGGATATTTTTGTTAATTTATGGTGTACATTTTTGTTGTATGTATGTAGTACCTTGGTCCTGGAGGAAGGTTGTGTAGTTTCACTGTGTACTCAACTGTATGTGGTTGAAATGACAATGAAAGTGTCATGATTTATGCCCTGTCTGCCTCGTATTCCTTTTTTTTCTCCACGCTGTCACCTTACCCACGTGCCCATGTTTTCCCCCGTCCACACACCTGTTTCTCATCTCCTCCGCTGATTATCCCAGTGATTTAAGCACGCGCTGCGCGCTGCTCAGATCGCTGGATTATTGTGTGTGTTTATACCTCGATTCTCTCGCGTTTTCTTTCATTGCCTTTCACGTTACGACCTCGCTTTGTTTTCTCTCGTTTTGATTTTTTGCCTGCCGATTTTGATTGTTCGCCTGCCTTTTGATCTCCCGGTTTCGACTCACGCTTCCCCCTTTGATTTACGGCCCCTGTCTCTCGTCCTTTTGGTTTCGCTTTGCCTCGCTGCTTGTCTTCCCGGTCTTGACCTCGCGCTTTCCTTTTGACTACGGCTCTCGCTTTGTGTTTTGTTTTTTGACGCTTCGCTGACGGACTCACGGCATTCGACCCTCGCTCACGCCTCCGACCACGCCCCCCCACATCTCGATACAGTCATTATCCGCGCTTGGATTCATATCGTTCTGCCATTTCCCGCGTGACAGAATAATCCAGCCAGCTATGGATCCAGCGGCTTCTGACCGTATGAGAGCGGCATTGGAGCGTCAAGGTGCTTTGCTTGGAACTCATCAACAGGAACTGCTCAGCACAAAGCAGACTCTCGCTGACGTCACGTCCCAGCTCCAGAGGCTCCAACTCCCCCTACCGCAAGGAGCCACTCCCCACGTGCAGCAGGAGCCACGCCTCCCCGCCCCGCCCACCTACGAGGGAGATCCAGGCACCTGCCGCTCCTTTCTATCTCAGTGTTCCCTGATCTTCGAACTCCAAGCCTCCGCCTTCTCAACCGAACGATCCAAGGTGGCCTACGTCATCACGCTCCTGTCAGGACGTGCCCGGGAATGGAGCACCGCGCTTTGGGATGCCCACGACCCCTGCTGCTCCAATTACGAGGACTTCGCCAGAGAAATGAAGAGGGTGTTCGACCGCTCCTGCCACGGCAAAGAGGCAGGCCGAAGACTGCTGAAACTCCGCCAAGGCTCGCGCTCGGCCTATGATTATGCCATTGAGTTCCAGACCCTGGCCCTCTCCAGCGGCTGGAACAACCGAGCGCTATGTGACGTATTTATGGAGGGGCTGACAGAGAAGCTCCAAGATGAGCTAATATCACGAGAGCTCCCCTCGTCTCTCCAAGAGCTTATGGATCTGGCCGGCCGAGTAGATGCACGCCTCCGTCTTCGTAGGCCGGTCCGGTTCTCTCCACCCAGGACTCTGCCGCGACCTCCACCTTTACGAGTTGAACCCCAGGAAGAGCCCATGCAACTGGGCAGAACCCGCATCACCCAAGAAGAGCGTCTCCGCCGCCGAGTGGAAGGGGCCTGCTTTTACTGTGGGAAACCAGGACACCTACTCAGGAACTGTCCAGCAAAAGGGGGCGCCCTCTAGTTCAGCTGGGAGCACTAGAGGGCGGGACTCCAAGGAGACTCCCAGAGCAACGTCACCTGCTTCCCATCCTTCTCATCCATGAGCGACAGACCCACCTTGTGCAGGCCCTGGTTGACTCAGGTTCAGATCGTAACCTGCTGAATGCGGCTTCAGCCAAAACCCTGGGTATTCCCGCGCTGCCCTTGGAGAACCATCTCAAGGTCCAGGCCCTCGACGGGAGTCCGCTCCCACCTATCACCCACAGAACCCCTCTCATTGGTCTAAGGGTCTCCGGCAACCACTTGGAACAGACGTCGCTGTTCATCATGGAGGGGTCACATGCCACGGTCGTCCTAGGCCTCCCCTGGTTAACCCAACACAACCCGCACATTGATTGGGTCAGGAACTCGATCGTAGCCTGGAACCCATCTTGTTCCACGTCATGTTTACGCGCCGCCACCACGCCATGCCTCGACCCCGTTCCCACAGAGGAGTCACCGGACCTCACCCGTGTCCCCCCAGAATACCATGACCTCAGGATCGTGTTTAGCAAATCTCGTGCTGTCTCTCTTCCCCCTCACCGACCATACGACTGCGCCATTGACCTTCTCCCAGGCACCACCCCCCCCAAGGGCCGTCTTTACTCTCTGTCACCCAAGGAACGGCAAGCCATGGATCAGTACATCACGGAATCCCTCGCTGCAGGAATCATCCGCCCTTCTTCTTCTCCGGCGGGAGCCGGATTCTTCTTCGTAGGCAAGAAAGATGGTTCCCTTCGCCCGTGCATTGATTATAGGGGTCTCAACGACATCACAATTAAGAACCGGTATCCCCTTCCTCTAATGTCTACTGCTTTTGAACTCCTCCAGGGGGCCAGCATCTTCACCAAGCTCGATCTGCGCAACGCCTATCACCTTGTCCGCATTCGGGAAGGGGATGAATGGAAAACAGCCTTCAATACGCCAACTGGACATTATGAATATCTGGTGGTCCCCTTTGGACTTACTAATGCCCCTGGAGTCTTTCAGGCCTTAATTAATGACGTTCTCAGAGATTTCCTCAATTCTTTTGTATTCGTCTATCTGGATGATATCCTGATCTTCTCTCAGAACCCAGAAGAACACCAACATCACGTCAGGCAGGTGCTGCAGAGGCTGCTGGAGAACAACTTGTTCATCAAGGCTGAGAAGTGCGAGTTTCACACCACGTCTACCACGTTCCTCGGGTTCACCATCGGCCCCAAAGGCATCGAGATGGAACCTGCTAAAGTCCAAGCTGTCACTAGGTGGCCCACCCCTACCTCACGGCAAGAACTTCAGAGGTTCTTAGGCTTCGCTAACTTTTATCGACGGTTTATCCGAGGCTACAGCTCCATCGCCGCCCCTCTAACAGCCCTCACGTCTACTAAGACCCATTTCTGCTGGAACCCGGAATCTGAGAAAGCCTTCAGCGAACTTAAGAAGCGGTTCACCTCCGCCCCGATCCTCACCATCCCAGACCCGTCACGTCAGTTCATCGTGGAGGTCGACGCCTCCAGCACTGGAGTAGGAGGAATCCTCTCACAAAGATCCAACCTGGATAATAAACTGCACCCATGCTCCTTCTTCTCCCACCGCCTAACTCCTGCTGAAAGTAATTACGGCATTGGAGACCGCGAACTCTTAGCCATCAAGTTAGCCCTGGAGGAATGGAGACACTGGCTAGAGGGAACGGAGGTCCCATTCCTAGTTTGGACCGACCACAGGAACCTCGAGTACCTACGGAGCGCCAAGAGGCTCAATTCTCGCCAGGCCCGTTGGTCCCTCTTCTTCGCAAGGTTCAACTTTTCCCTCTCCTACCGACCAGGGTCTAAGAACACCAAGCCGGATGCCCTTTCGAGACTGTTTACGACCACCCAAGACCCTGCCACAGGTGAAACTATTTTGCCACCCCCCTGCCTACTCGCCGTGGCCGAGCTCGACATCGAAACCAGTGTCAAGCAAGCCCTATCTCATGAACCAAGCCCAAGCAACGTGCCCCCTAACTGTCTCTTCGTTCCCCTTGCTCTGCGCTCTCAAGTCCTGGAGTGGGCCCACAGCTCTAAACTCTCGTGCCACCCAGGCTCCGCCAGAACCCTGGCGCTAGCCCAGCAGCGGTTTTGGTGGCCCACCCTCAAGGAGGACGTCTCTAGCTTTGTTTCGGCGTGCAATATCTGCATAAGATCCAAGCATGTCAACACGGCCCCAGCTGGCTTCCTCAGACCTCTGCCCATCCCTCATCGCCCCTGGTCCAACATTGCCCTGGACTTCGTCACTGGGCTACCCCCCTCCGCCGGCCACACCTGCATCATGACCGTGGTTGATCGGTTCTCTAAAGCTGCTCACTTTATCCCCCTACCAAAACTTCCGTCCGCCAAGGAGACTGCTGAGCTCATGATTAACCACGTGTTCAAGCTTCACGGCCTGCCTATGGACATTGTCTCAGATCGGGGCCCACAGTTCACCTCTCGATTCTGGAAAGCGTTCTGTAAGCTGATTGGGGCCACTCCCAGCTTGTCCTCTGGTTTCCACCCCCAATCTAACGGCCAGACGGAAAGAAAGAACCAGTCCCTCGAAATTGCCCTGAGATGTATGTCTGCTCGAGATGTTACCTCCTGGAGCCGTTTCTTACCTTGGGTCGAGTACGCCCATAACTCCCAACCCTCATCATCCACCGGTCTGTCTCCCTTCCAGTGCTGCCTGGGCTATCAACCGCCACTATTCCCGTCTCAGGAGGAGGAGGTCAGCGTCCCATCTGCCCAAGCTTTCGTCAGGCGCTGCAAGAAGACCTGGCTGCAAGCGAGGAGAACGCTGTTACGGGTCGGCAAAAGATACAAGACACAGGCCGACCGCAGACGCTCTCAGGCTCCCAAGTACAGGGTGGGACAGAGAGTCATGCTCGCTGCCAGAGATATCCCCCTAAAGACCACCTGCCGCAAGCTCTCCCCTCGTTACCTCGGCCCCTTCACCATCACCAAGATTGTCAACCCCTGCGCTGTTAAACTCTTGCTCCCCTCAACTATGCGGCGAATTAATCCTACATTCCACGTGTCCCAGCTGCGCCGTCTCGCCTCATGCCCATTAAGTCCCCCCACCCACCCTCTACCTCCTCCCCGTATCATTGATGGCAGTGAAGCCTACACTGTCCGCCGACTCTTGAAAGCTCGCCGCCGAGGTAGAGGCATTCAGTTTCTGGTGGACTGGGAGGGTTATGGACCTGAGGAGAGAAGCTGGATCCCTGCCAAGTTTGTCCTAGACCCCAAGTTAATTTTTGACTTTTATAAACGTTACCCTGAGGCCCCGCGCTCTAACGCCCAGAGGCGTTCTTAAAGGGGGGGGTACTGTCATGATTTATGCCCTGTCTGCCTCGTATTCCTTTTTTTTCTCCACGCTGTCACCTTACCCACGTGCCCATGTTTTCCCCCAGCCTGTCATGCACTCTTTCCCACGCCCCCGTTTCCGCCCCGTCCACACACCTGTTTCTCATCTCCTCCGCTGATTATCCCAGTGATTTAAGCACGCGCTGCGCGCTGCTCAGATCGCTGGATTATTGTGTGTGTTTATACCTCGATTCTCTCGCGTTTTCTTTCATTGCCTTTCACGTTACGACCTCGCTTTGTTTTCTCTCGTTTTGATTTTTTGCCTGCCGATTTTGATTGTTCGCCTGCCTTTTGATCTCCCGGTTTCGACTCACGCTTCCCCCTTTGATTTACGGCCCCTGTCTCTCGTCCTTTTGGTTTCGCTTTGCCTCGCTGCTTGTCTTCCCGGTCTTGACCTCGCGCTTTCCTTTTGACTACGGCTCTCGCTTTGTGTTTTGTTTTTTGACGCTTCGCTGACGGACTCACGGCATTCGACCCTCGCTCACGCCTCCGACCACGCCCCCCCACATCTCGATACAGTCATTATCCGCGCTTGGATTCATATCGTTCTGCCATTTCCCGCGTGACAGAAAGCTGGACAGGTGATTGACAGGCTACTTGACTTGAGAGGTGGTTTAATATAGGATTACATGTTGGTTTATTTTTGGCAAATAAAACCAATTAAATCCTTCAGAAAAATATCATGGCAGGTATCTCCAAAAATAGAAGCATAAAGAATAGACCCATGCACACTTTTAGCTAATAAAGAAGTAATTGTTGAGTAATGAACTTGAGAGATGTAACTGAGGTTGCGAAACTGTCAAAGCCAGAATTTATAGAAAATGCTGAAAGTGCTGCCATTACTACTGTTTTTTTGTCCCAGTGTTTTCCAGTTAGTTTAACTAATGGTTGAACAGGCTAATGCATTGTGTGAAATATTCCTGAAAAACTTAGAACTATGTACAAGTCCTTAAAATAAAATTACAACAAAGCAAATATAAGGTTAATAAGCTTTTTTTCCATTTAAACATTACTAAAATTTTAAGCGAATGAAATTCTTCTATTGGCAGATAATTCTGTAATTACTTTTTTTTTGGTACTTTTTTAGAAGAAATTATAGATGGTATGGCTTTAGACTATTTCTTGGGCTAAGATAATTTTTTTTGCAGTTTGATCAATCATCAATAATTACTTTTTAAAAGAAAAAAACAAAAAAAATTTTCTCAGTTTTAGTAAACTGCTAGTTGGCGTACAAGTTTAATAGGTATGTGATGTGCAGTGTTTCCTATGCATAGATCATACTTGGGTGGGCTACCCAAGTATATTTGCCCACCCCTTTTAAAAAATCTGTCCGGGAGAACAATGTCATCCGTAATCAATTAACTAGTAACACAGTTACAATTTCTTTTCACGTGAACTCTCCTGTACCTGTTTATTCTCCTACCACGACACTTGTATACTGAGAATCGCTAAATGCAATAGAGGATTATAACCCCAGTACCATCCAGCACATCGGGTGACCGATTCACCCCATCCTGACACCAAAAAAAGGGCTTACAGTGTTCTGTTGTTTTTGGGCTATGAGCTCTGACAAACAATATCGTCTTAATACAGCAAAGAGTGTTCAGTTCTTCTTATTTATTATTATTATTTTTTTACCACATATGGGTACTCTTTACTTCTTACTCTTCACTTGTGGGTTAATGGAGGGGAGCGTTTGTAGGTTGAATCTTGAAATATTGCGTTAAAGGAGACAGAGAGACGTGTGCTTTGAGTGTCTTAAGGCTTCGTTGCCCGTTTTGAAAGGCCAGAGATACGACTCTTTCAGGAAACTCATGGTCAGTGTTTTTCCACTTTGCTTTATCAAAGATATACAGAAATGACAGACTTCCTTTGGCATATGGTTGTGTTGAGTGACTTGTGCAGTTTTAGTTAGCAATGCCATGCTGTAAGGAGTGATTATGTGCTGAGTCATATTTTTGGGCAAATGTCTTTATTGCTTTATGTGCAAACACTAGTAATATCAGGGCAAGGACAACATAACAAAGTGCCTCGGGGATGCTTCTATGTCCTTATTGTGTGAGTTTTTTTATGGACCGGTAGAAAAGAGCATCTACTTAGTTCTCCTTTTGAAATAACTGAAAGGTGTGTTGACTCTGGATTATGAGCTATTCTTCGGAAGGATTTGCTTTGATTCTCCGTCTCTCTTATTTGCTGACCCTTCCTTCTTAAGTGACCGAGTCGAGTCGTTAGAACCTGTGTAACACACAGGGGGATCCCATTCGACATTCTGCTTTTCCTGATTATTACCGACATTTTGGTGCATAATATATATTACTTTTGAAATGACTAGACAAATAGTGTGATAAAAAAAATTAAGGCTGGGTGGTTTCTTTGACTGACTAGCATTTTTTTTTTCCTTCTGCGCTCCGGAAAGACCAGAAAATCTGCATGTGGCACAACAAAAAAGGCATTTATCTTATCCAGGAGATGTTGATCTCAGATTTCTTACGCAAGAGGGCTGTAATGTTAAGCATGCAAAAGAAAGTGTGACTGAGTGAGCAGAAATATTTTGATCACGCCATTTTTTTATTCAGAAATGAGATGCAATGATAATACAGTTAAACATTGGATTGTGAGCATAATTCGTTCCGGGAACATGCTTGTAATCACTCGTATATCAAGGTGAATTTCCTCCATAAGAAACAATGGAAACTCTACAATCTAAAAATAATTTATACAAAATATAAAGTAAAAAAATTAAACAAAATACTGTATATGTACTACTACATGTAATATCTATATGAGTACTATATGTACTACGTTAACTTTGAAAAGAATCGTGGCTGGTGTAAAGTAGAAGGAGTAGTAGGAGAAGGACTACTGTGACAACTTTCACTCTCCACACACACACACACATGCACACACGCACACACTTGCTTTTGCCTCCTTTTGAGGATTTCATGGATATGTCACATTGCATTGTCGTCAAACAGATCGATCTTTAGAACCGCTACAGCCTTTTAAATTTTTTTTTAAAAATCGTGATGTCATCGGGTGGTCACTAGTGATTCACTTCCCTACACAGTATTTTGTTTACAATATTTCAACAGCAACAGAAGAAAGAAATGGACGAATCTGGATAATAAAAATCTGGATATTGTGGAGAGAAGCTGTAACGCAGTATAATCATGTGGACCAGAACCTTCTGATTCTTAATGTTTTTCCAGATGGCAAGAGTGGTGAAGAGTGTGTGAGAGCTGTGAGGGGTTATCCCTAGTACTTGAGGCTTTGTGGACGCAGCATGTGGTGTAAATGTCTGCGATGGAGGGGAAATGGACTCTGATGATCTTCTCAAGAGTTCTCCTTCTAAAGAGTTTTGGGCATCGTTTTATATTTCACTGGTCGAATGCATGTTTTGTTTTCCCGCTTAGTTAGTTGTGTATTAAATGAGCAAAAGATTGATATTTTGTCCAAATGTGCTATTTTAGACAAGTTTGTGTAGACTCTCAAAACTGTCTCCAGTGTGCCTTGTCTTATATGAACGCTTTTTTGTGCCAGCAGAAGTCTTCTATTAAATCTTCCCAAACTTGCACATCCACTGGTTCCTCTGCTGAAACTCATGAGTACTTTTACTGTCATAAGCAGGGTCACTTAATTGCCACGTAAGGGTAAGAAGGTTAACCCAGCAGATTTTGAATCGTTTTGCTGTAGTCTGTTTGGGCAATGGTGGCTCAAAGGGTTAGGGCTCTGGGTTACTGATCGGAAGGTTGGGGGTTCCTGTTCCAGCTGTTGAACCTTATCCGTATCAGCTCCAGGAGCACTGTATCTTGCATTCTGACCCCGGGTTCCTAACTGGGATATGCAAAAAAATCATTTCATTCTGTGCATTTCATTCTGTACAAGTACCAAATAATTAAATAGTGTTTAGTCACAGTACAGTATATGAGGTACCATTTAAAGGTCCTACAGGAACCGTGGTTGTCCCCTCTCGGGATGTCCATGGAGTAGTGTTGCTATTGTGTGCTGGTTCTTATAAACGTTCTTGAAGCACCAACTACAGTTCAGCACTGAGCACCCATGTAGAAATAAAAGCCCTGCGATTTTTTAAGAATACTTCAGAGACAGTTCTCCTGCATCGAATGTAAGCTGATGCATCGATCTTTAAGTCTTATTTCTTATAAGAAGTTAGCATGCAGCATGGTAGCTGACACTCTGTCTTAGTGCCGCTTTGATGTCGTGAATCAGTGTAGAAGGTTTACTGTCCTTTGGCTGCTTGTTTGCTGGAAACTATAAATAGACGCTTGTTAATGCTTTTGTAATTATCACATTGGGTATAATTACCTGTATTAGGGTCTGACTGCTGTTTATTTTTGGGTGTGGGCTTTGTCTTTGTCTTTGGTTGGGGTGTCAGGCCAAATAAGTGTATGTTTGTTCGTTTTACTTCAGCAGGGATTTAAGTTTTTTCAAAGAGTCATTTTAATTGGTTGGGTCCACCCTGAAGTCATACATTTTACATTTAGCCATTTGGCCCTTCTCCAGAGTGACTTAAATTTTTATCTCATTATACGTCTGAGCAGGTTAGAGTTAAGGGCCTTGCACAAAGGGACAACTTGGTGGTTGTGGGATTTTAACATAGGACCTTCCGAACTATAGTCCAATGCCTTAACCACTAAGCATGTTTCAAATTGTACAGTGTTTACTTGTGTAAATATTAACTGTATAGCAAAATATACCATTATGAGCTTTGAATCCTGTATCCGTGTCTCATTCCTGTCACACCCAGTGCAACCAAATACACATTTCCCATCATCTCAAATGTAACGACGATCCATTACCTCATCCTGTGCGGCGCAATAATAAACACTTTTTAATTTGAATTAAGTAAATGCGAGATGGAGAATGGTGGCAATGATACAATCTATTGAGTGTTTGATGTTGTGTGTGGTGTGAGCTGCATGAATTGGGTTCATTCCCAATACTTAATTCTCAATAAATCATTAAAAAACATATGCATATATATATATTAAAGAAATAAGGTCTAACAATGGTTGCTCCTGCAGGTTGGTGGATGACAGGTGTGTGGTACAGCCTGAGGCTGGAGATCTTACAAATCCACCCAAGAAATTTAGAGGTAAGTCACTGTTTTTTACTGCCCTCCGAAATAAAATCTCACAACCACTTGCTGAGTCCAGTCTAGGATTGTCCTTGACATGAAACACACCGTGGGCTGATTTATAGTACTCCTCTAAGGTTAAGCATACACACCCATACAACACAGACAGACTCACTGGCTCTCAGGAAGCTTATCTGTTAGATGCATACTATTAGACCCATACTATAATCAGGAAACAATGCTATAACTTTGGATTATAATCTCTGTCTAAATGATTGCTTTAGTGATGCATTTATGTCCTGATAAGAGTATATTGTTTGTGTGTGCTGGTCCATGTAACAAAACGGCTCTCGGCTTGTTGTTTTGCTGTGTCCTTTCAGATTGCCTGTTTAAGGTATGTCCCATGAACCGGTACTCTGCACAGAAACAGTTCTGGAAAGCCAAACATGGAAAGCAAGGAAGCAATCCAGAGGAGGATCTGTTTAAGAAATTGCAGGTACTTTCAATTTTTTTGCCCATGATAGTGTTCATTATTAGTACTCAGTAACTGTCTAAAATCCTGATGTGATTTTGGGAACAATGCTAGTTTGCTGTACTTCCCTGACTATTGTGCATGACGCAGATGCATAAAGCTAACCGCTGAGGACGTACACAAGTGACGGACTGAACGACTGCAGGGCACAGGACACTGTATATGCACTATAGTTAACACAAATATAATCCAACTTTTAAAGCAGATTTTCACATTTGCCGTGCCTGAACAGGTTCTTTTGTACACTTTTCAAAGTGTACTTTTAAAGGCTAGTCTGTGGACAGCTTGTTAACACCCTACATAAACCTGCACAAGCAGCAGGCATGGATAATTACAGGGAGAGGCCTTTCTCCTTTAACATGACCTTGTGTAGTAGCTAGCATTAGTCTGGTAGCCTAGTACTGACTTACTGTAATAATAATTTGGAATAATGTGATCATGTAGACTGTAGCACCTGTGGATTGGTTCAGTTCTTCACAAGCGCAGCACTGTGAGGTCTTAATAAAGACAAACTGACTGGTATAACTGATTATGTAATAATGTGCCTATCCTCGTCTATCGTACTTGGTAGACCTTAATAACACAGTTGTGATTACATACTCTAGTTTGGTCCAAAATAATATATTAGAGTATTCAGTAGTATGCTGGTGAGAATCTCTTTTCGGACTCTTAGTGCAGTGGAGAAGGACAAGCAAGATTATCACATATTTTTACATAAAGTAATTTATATACAGTGTAGTAATATACAATGCACTTGTATATACAGTAATTTGGAGTTCGAGTTCTGAATTTCCGCAGATCTATGAATTCGATCAGGAACGGTCCGCAGATCTATGAACGTTCATAATGTGAACAAATCAGGGAAGCTCACAGAAGCTTCCTGGGGTTTTCCTTCAAACGAGCTGACCCCGCTGCATCACCAAAATCCCCCTCGCGATTTGGGGGCGCTGTCTCCTTAGAGTATAACGCGGAACCTAAACACTAAACTGGTGTGTTAGGTTTATTTAGGTTCTACATTGTATATTTGTGTCAAAGGTATACAACACTCCTATTTCTCCTACGCGGTTTGACTTACCGTAAGACGCAGTGTTGAGCACTGTGATCGAGCTTCTGCAGAGTCTGCGAGCTTCCACTAGGCAAAAAAGTAAACATGAAAGTTTGGAAACATATTTACTACACCAAAACTGCAAACTACGAATTTGCGCTGACTTTGCGTAGGTGCGATAGGAGTGTAAGACTCACTTTGACAGACTTACGAATGAATCAGACTTACAAATGTTTTCCCGGAATTTGTACTAGTGCTTACTGTACCTAGAATTGCCTGTTGGAGTTTCTGCTAAATGCTGCAAATATAACAGTTCATAGTAAGTGTAAAAATAGTATGAAATTTTCCTTATAGTGGATCTGTCGAGCTCCAGGCTTTGGAAACTATTTAAAAGAAAACTTATTTGAAGAGAAACCATCTGCTTATATTACATTACATTACATTACATTACATTAATGGCATTTGGCAGACGCCAGGGTGACTTACATTTTTGTCTCGTAAAACATTTAAGCAGTTGAGAGTTAAGGGCTCAAGGGCCCAACTTGGGTGTGAAACTTGGTGGTGGTGGTGTTTGAACCTGGGACCTTCCTGACTGTGGTCCAATGCCTCAACCACTGAGCTTACCCAGACTACCTGACTGCTTAGTTCTGATTCAATGGCTAACTTGATTTCTCTCTTCTACCTACATTACCCAGCATGCAGCAGAACTGGAACAGAAACAGAACGAGACGGAAAACAAGAAACTGCTTGGTGAAGTGGTCAAATACAGTCAAGTCATACAGGTGCAGTCCTTTCCTCTTATCAACTATGGGTTGTGTTAGAATGTTCTGTTTACTTGTGTGGTCAAGGTTTTTACCTTGAAGAGGAAGAGCCACATGGCCCTTTGACAGAATAAATAACATGTAACTTGGATGTTAAAAAAAATAAAAAAAAATTAAAGTAACAAACAAGATGGACCCACATTGTCATGGGAACCATGTTTGTGTTTCTGCTGTTCTGTCTAATTAGGCAGCAATTTTCAAACAGAAAAAATGCAAGCGGGCCTTTTATCCACCCTCCAGGAAACTCCTCTAATGTTACAACCATGTTCAGAAGGAATATGTTTATTCCAACAAGAGAGAAATGAGCAGATCAAGTGTGGAAATGGCTAATATTTACCTATTAAGAAGATTTGGATTATTAAAGCTATGTTTACAGTATCTACAATCCAATTCCAAAATAGTTGGGACAATGTAAAAATTAGCACAAAAAAAACAACAACAAAAAAGCGACATCTGTAAAGTATGTTTAAATTGTACTGGATTGAAAATACTACTACTATTATTTGATAATTAACCATGTGACCTTGTTTGTTTTAAATCTGATGACTGCGGCATCCTTCAAAAAAGTTGGGACACGGCCAATTTAAGATTAATAAAAATGTGACAAGTAAAAATTACAAGTTGACAAGTAGTTCAAGTAAAGTTCTGTTGAACAGGTGAAGCAATCACTTTATGTTACATAAGGAATTACAAAGACCTTATGGCCTAGTCCTTTTCGAGGGTAGGGCGAGGCTCACCGATTGGCCAACATTCCCCAAAGCTAGTAAACAACATCATCAAAAAATTTAAGGAAAAAAAAAATCTCAATGCCTAAAAGACAATGCTGTCCAAATCTCAACACTGAAAGCCATTTCTGAATACCTCGTTGAAACAAGGTCAAAATGACAAATTATAAATGCACAGGTTGGCTTATTAAAAAGAAGAATTAGTTTAAAGGGACCCTATAATAAACTGTTAGTACTATTTAAAGCCTGAACTCGTAGACATAACGTTTTCCTTTGTTGACTTGTTGAATAGTTCATGAAATATTTACATGTAGATTTTTGCTGTTTTAGCTGCTGCACATTAAAAGCAATAAGTTCCTGACTGTGAATAAGCGTCTCCCGGCCCTGCTAGAGAAGAACGCCATGCGTGTATCTCTGGATCCGTCTGGGAACGAGGGCTCCTGGTTTTACATCCAACCCTTCTGGAAGCTCCGCAGTGAAGGCGACAATGTAGGGACCACTGCTCTAATACTCGCACTCATATATATTCTCTATCTCTCTCATTTATCCTCGATTTATAAAATTTACATTTTTATTTAATAAAATTACATTTTATATGTATTTATAGTGGATGTACTATATGTGAATACAACTGTTTAGGACTGGGCAATACAGTCTAGGTACAGCCCTAACCAGTAACCAAAGCAAGCTCTAAGATTTAGTTTTGTCTGGTTAAAATTTTTTGTTTATTTTAATAAGCAAGATCAAAACCTTTTGAAAAATTTGTGCACCTGGTTTTCTGACACCGATCGTTATTGATTTGTGATATTTTTGCTGTATTGCCCACGCTTAATAGAAATATTTCTGTATGTATGTACTGTATATGATAAATGTATGTATAACAGAGCATGTGTTTCTACATTCCAGCCATAGCCTATTAACCTTTTAATTAATTAAGCTCTTGTTACTCTTCTGCTCTTTCCTCTTGTCATCTCATCGACCAGTCTAAAGGTACATCAAATGATTGTTGCTCATGAGTATGTGATGATTTATTTATTTATTTATTTTAACCTAGCTTTATCTGTATGTAGTAGACTACACATGAGAAGTGTGCAGCATGCTACTCCGCATGTAAAATCTGACTTCACCACCCACTGCAAGGACATGTCTGTTCATGGCCGAGGCCAGAGCGTTCATCTGTGAAGTGCGGCTGTTATGTTTGTCAAAAGTCATTGCTGGTTATAGTGTAGAGTTGAGTGCAAAAGTGCAGCCTGCACAGCTGTATCCTGTAACAAGACAATCATCTACAACAAAATGCAAAAACAACAGAAGCAAAAAAAGAAAATCTGTCTGTTTTTGTTCCCTGTGAGTTCCCCCAGTTTCCAGGTCTGATGTGAAGAATGCATGGCGTGACACTTGTAGCCATATGATGGGTGACGATCATTGATGTGTAGCCGCAATGCCGCAAAGTATAGTAGCTTTCCATAGGCAAAAGTGACAAACCCTCACAAAGAGAACACAAGAAAGAAGGAAATTACAAGAGGAACCAGAACAAAAGTGAAAACGAAAACCTCTATTGTAGGTGACATCAGATGGAGCGGTCATAAGGCATTCCTTTTTTTTAATGAACATGTTAAAGATATTCAATATAAGTATATTAAGAAGTGGGGGTATTTGGGGGAGGGTTGTATGATTACGATAGTACAGTAGTTTTGAGGGACAAATTCCCAGTATAGGATCAGGAGGTCCTTTTTTTCTCTCATTTTGGCAAATTATCATTTTCTGACACACAAGATCTTTTGCATAACAAAACATTTCATTTAAAAACCGCTATATAACTGTTTTTTAAAGCTTTAACTATTAGAGCCTCCAGATTTTCAAGCAAAAGCAGCCAGACAAACACCACACTTCTTTCTGTCATCAGATCTGTGAAACTAAGTGATACTGTGATACTACCTCCGCAACACGGTGGCTGCTGTGAGTGATCTGAATGTGTTCAAAGAGTTTCAGGAGAATTTTTAAGCCAAGAAAAGGACACTTGCAGCCATTACCGTTTTTGTAGCTGAATAAATATAAAAATCCTCACAGTCGTGCTTAAACTTGGTGAAAAGCCTTCCTAGAGAATTATAAATGTTGTAATTATTATTATATCAAAAAATATATGGAGCGGTATGTTCAACAAGAACATATGGATGTAACAATCTGGTGTCCACATATTTTTGGTAATATAGTGCATCATATGTTTTCTTACCCATTATAAGTAGGCCACATTTTCCTATTAATTCTATGAGCATGCAGTCATTTGCACTCAACTTTACATAGGCATGTACAGTATTTGTACTATTAATAAACATTGACGAGGAGTTTCAGGGTGTCATGAAGGTTATAAACGTTTTTATTTTTATTTTCTCTTTTATGGATATCTGTTGATCTAGCCAGCGGGAAAAGCCAGACTGTTTGGCAGTAACATCAATGCATTTGCATGTTCATGCATGTCATTTTTTCACTTCTTCACATAGTATATGGTTTAGTCACCTCTATTTTTAAAATAAAGGTGCTTGTGCATTTGGAATGCAGCACAAGAGTGATGTCTTTTCCTCTGGACGCATGTCGTTTTTGTCACTTGGTTATGCACTTGAACAAATCGTCTGAAATGCAGGGCTTTGCCATAATCTGTACACGTTTGTGGAAAAATGGCGTAGAATGTTGCAAGCAGACTTTTCACAGTGAGAATAATGTCTTATATATTTATTCTCGTATTCATTAACTCCTTAACGTGTTAAATAGCGCTAGATCCATGTATTTGTTCCATTCCTGTTCGGACTGCGAGTTTAGCAGTTTTGACGTGTGGCCTCATGTGTAAGCATGCCTGCCTGACTCACACTGCCACGCTGATGTTTAGGAAGAAAACAGCGAGTTCTTAATCCGAATATACTGTACCTGTTCTCTGTTCATGATGCAGGGTGTTTAGGTCTTAGTCACGCTGTTTTAAGATTCTGCATGTCACACCATCTGATGTTGTTATATAGTAACGTCACGTACTGCATGCTGGCCTTAAATGAACTAAAATGTTTTTGCATGTTTGTTTTGTCTGTTGGAAGGTGGTGGTCGGGGACAAAGTGGTACTGATGCCTGTGAACGCTGGCCAGCCTCTTCACGCCAGCAACATAGAGCTACTGGATAACCTGGGCTGCAACGAGGTGAGCCATGTCGCCATACACAAGTAGAACTCTGACTTATTTAAACAGATGTAATTTGTGGCATGGTGGTGTAGTGGTTAGGACAGTAACCTCGCACCTCCGGGGTTGAGGGATCGAGTTTATGTTCTCCACATGTTAGATGGGTTTTTTCTGGTTGCTCTGGTTTTCTTCCCACCTCCAAATACATGCTGAGTTTCCGAATTAGTGCCTGTAATGTTTGTGTGAGTGTTGTGTGTGTGTGAGTGTTTGTTCAATGTGATTAACTGGTACCTCGTCCAGGGTCTACCCTGCATTGTGCCCCTAGTTTCCTGGGATAGAATCTAGGTTTCCCAAAACCCTTTTCAGAATAGAAAGAATGAAGAATGAGTGATCTAATTTGTACAGTCTGATAAAAAGTGCATGCAGTTTGTAGTTGATTTTCAGAAAAATTTTGCAATAAATTAGCTCGCTTACAAATGAAGGGGTAAAAGTGGGAAATTTGAAAAGGTGTACTCGTATGGTAGGGGAAAAAAAGCACCAACATTGTTTTATTATAGAACGACATGCCATGCTATTACATCACATGTTTACATTTAATGTTCGGCGACAGTTAAGTTACATTTTATCATCTAATAGCCTTTGTTCCCTTACCAGTCATGCTTTTTTTTTTTTTTCCCCTGTCACTTTAGTCTAATAGTTTGTCATGTCACCGAGAAACCACAAAACACTCAATCCTAAAGAGTTTCCTGTTTCAGAAACTACATCTACCCCTGTTCATTACACTAACCGTCGGTCTCTAACCGTTAGTCTCCAGTTCTGACAGTCGCGGTTAGTTAGTTCCGGCTTTTGCGGAAGGATATGCATTGGCGGAGAAAAATAAATGGTTAAATAGAACAAAAGAACAAAAGAATTATAATCTGTCGATAATAAACTGCTTTTATACCACAGTTCCACAAACACAATATCTCACTCAAGGTCATGCTGTTGTGCTGGTCATCATAATGTCCGTGATGCGGTCATAGGTATGAGGGCGCAGCTCTCCCACTCAGGTTATTTTCCTTAATTAAACATCCGCTCATAGAAAATGTCAACCTATGAGTAACTCCACAAATTAATCCCTTTATGTGGAGACACACAACAAGTCACAGGATTTGGGTTAATTTGGCCATCTTGCCGGGGGGACAAGATGGCCACACAAGGATTAGTCTGCATAATCCTTGTGCTGAGTTTAAAATTCTGGGGCTAAAATCGTCTAGGCAACTGTTTTTAAAATTATGAGTCAAAGTTTTAGGGTTTAATTTAACGCACGTGTAAATGTGCCAGATCATCCCGTCTTCTATCAGGACTATAGGACCTCACGTAAAGTGAATATGATGTTAGTGTTAGTATGCTGCTCTCCTGAGACCAGTAACGGGTATACTGTCTTCAAAGTATAACATTCTGGCTGATATAATTTTATTATACTTTCTCTTATTTCTGCTGCTCTCCTGTTTTTAATAAGAACCAGTTTTAAAACAATCTTGCAGTTTGATTGTTAGCCATCGTGAAAAAAATAGCTGTTTTTCATATTGTACTGTATGTGTTCTGCTTACTTAAGGGTTAAAAAGCTGATCAAATTTCATTTATTCACAATAGACACATGGAATTTCTTAACAAGACTTCGGGTAATAACTATGAACCTGCAGATGAAACGTGCAGACGGATATTAAACAGATTGCGATAATCACTTTGGAAAATCATTTATTACGTCGAGCATTTCCTAATACATCAGGGTAAAACAGGTCTGGCATGGTCCATTTTTAACCCTGATCACTAGTGTTTCGCTTGTAGTGTTCTGTTTCATTTGGACTGAATTAGCAATATGGCGGCATAAAAAAAGTGCCATCTTGGTTACACAAGCTCTACAGAGACAATACCGTAGGCATTAATGTAAACCTGTTGTGGAACACACAACTATCAAAAGCACTAATAAATTGGTTTTGCTTGCTGTTCTGTGGGAGTAATGAACTTTTTACGTCGTTGAAAAAGCAGTAGTTCCTGTTTCTCTGAAAGTTGTGTTAAACAAATACAGAAGGCCCAGACAAAGTAGATTTTGTGCTGTGCCTTCACATGCTTCACAAATTGCGCAATACTAACTGTGTGTGTGTGTGTGTGTGTGTGTGTGTGTGTGTGTGTGGGCCAGGTGAATGCTGTGAACTGTAACACCAGCTGGAAGGTTACACTCTTCATGAAGTTCAGTGACTACAGGGAGGATGTTTTAAAAGGAGTAAGATTTTTTTCTTTTTTATTATTGGTTATTATTATTATTATTATTGTTAATAATATTTTTTTTAAATAATGCACAGAACATTTCCAGCTCCATGATGACCTTAATGGTCTTTCTGTTTTCGTCAGGGAGACGTGGTGAGGTTGTTCCATGCTGAGCAGGAAAAGTTCCTGACTTGTGACGACTACAAGCGGCAGCAGCACGTCTTCCTTAGGACCACCCTGCGCCAGTCTGCCACCTCTGCCACCAGTTCCAAAGCACTCTGGGAAATTGAGGTACGAGCCAAAAAGTGTTTTACTTTGTATGCCCTGGCATCACATTGTCATTTTTCCATCATAACCGAGATATTTTTTTCACATGCTGTAGGTGGTACATTATGACCCGTGTAGAGGAGGAGCTGGCCAATGGAACAGTCTTTTCCGCTTCAAACACCTGGCCACGGGCAGATACCTGGCTGCAGAGGTACACAGCTCGTTATTATTTTAAATGACCTCATTTTGAATGAATCTCTAGCCTGGCTGATAGGGAGCGGAGTAGATTTAGTTATGTATCCTGATTTTTAACATTTATATACAATACTGTGCAAAAATCTTATGTAATATGTAAATAAATGCTATGGAGCAAATATGCCTTCAACAACAAACCTATAAAGCCCAGAAAACAGTAATTCAATATTTGACGTGACAAGCTTTGAGGACCCTTTAGTCTCAGGTTTTTTGTGCAGTTTTATAAGGAAATTAGCTACTAAGTTTTGCTGAGCATCCTGCAGAACCACCCACAGTACTTCTAAGCGCTTTAAATGTTGCATCTGCTCAAGTGGTCACTTATATAATTGATTTGTTTCTTTTCTGGCATACAAATATTTTTCTACAGCATTTGATTTTGTTGTTTGGAAATCAGAAATGTTTTTCCATAGGAAAGTTTGTGCTATGAAAAAATACAGCGTGTTTAAGACTTTTGAACAGTACTGTTTATTTTCATTTGAGGTGGTAAGACGTTGCCGTTCTTGGTGTGCAGGCAGCATAACATTCTGTGTGGAGGGATTGAATCATTTGCCAAGTTTGTTTTAGACGTGTAGCAAAATCTCAGAATTCTAATTTATAAAATGGTGATGGTAACAGAATCGTGATCTGATCGAATTGGCACATAGGTATTATGATAATATCGTATGGGGTATACCATGGTGATTCTCATTCTTATTATTTAGTGTTATTGCTTAATTTATTACTTAATCTGACATTTAAAAAACGTGCTTCAGGTCATATGCTGCAGATGGCAGTGCTCCCAACACTATCATAACTCCAGTCTTATTTATACCATTCTTTTGTTTCATGACCGTGATCCTGAGACCTTTGTTAAAGTGCTTGAATGTTTGTGTGTTTCAGGTGAATCCTGATTACCAAGATGAGGGTGTAGATACGAAATCGGAGGTAAGTCAGACCAAGGTAGAGGTCAGGCATTTGACATTTCTTCATTTTGATCCATTTATTCGCTGTATCCTTGTACTTTTTTGTGTGTGCATTGCAAAGTTTAGCAGTTTCCTCCTTTTCTGGCATTGCATGATTATCTGTCACGAGTGCATGAGGTATGAGGTGTATGTTGTTTACAGTAGCTTTGGTTTAACAGGAGCATGTAATTGCAGCGGTAGGTTCTGGTTGCCCGTTTTCTCAGCACCACATCTCAGCATGTCCTCCACACACCCTCACACTGTCGGCTCTTTCTTTTTCCTCATTCTCTCTCTATCTCTTTATCTTAATCACACTGTAGAACAGATGCAGCTTGTTCCCAGTACTCTGGAGGATTTTACACAATCGTCTTTCATCCTCATGAGAGTTATGCTACACTGGTATTCATTTCCGCTGACTCCGTCCACACGTGCACGCACAAACACCGACTTACTCTCTCACTTGACTCATTCCTGTGCATGGAGTGGGCTCCTTACATAATGTCTGAATCTGGGATGCCTTGTGGGAGACATGGTGTCTCACTCTGTAGAAAATGAAGACAAAGAAAGAACTGCAGAGAGACTCAGGAATGAAAGCATTACCTTTGTGGATGAAGTCTAGTTTGTAATGCTGTGCACATTACAGTACGACATTTCTAATAGATATACAGTATGTCCTGTCAATTATTTATTTAAATTTTTTTATTTGCAATGTATTTAAACATGGTAACATGGGTATACTTTCAAAGTGGCCCCAGAGGTTATCAACAGAACATTATTAAAAGCAAAGATATAAAAAAAAAATGAAAACTTTACTTTTCTTCTTCCCACGATCTTCAGAAAAGTCGGATGATGCAACATCCTGTTGAAAATGTGAGTTAAATATTCAGAATATTCCAAATGTTTCCTAACAGGGGTGAGCGAATGTTGTGGAACACTAACAAACTAAAACATACATGTAGATTTTCTAACATATTGTACATGCTTGATGTTTCTATGTTAAATATCTTTATACATTTGTGCAAAGGATTTGTGATAGGATGCCTTTTGAAGTATCATACATATCGCACTACTTTTTAATTTCCATTTAACCCTAGAACAGTTTATTAGCTATTAATTAGAAAGCTCTGTCACTATTAGTTAATATCACCTGCATATTATTTTATTTGATAAATCAAAAAGCACAACAGGTCACTGTCTCATTTGCAACTAAGTGAGCTGACATCATTACTAGCAAACGCCATTACTAACAAGCACCATTACTAGCAAGCACCATTACTAACAAGCACCATTACTAGCAAGCATCATTACTAGCAAGCACCATTACTAGCAAACACCACCAAATCCAGGAGGAAAGTTTTGTATTCCTTTTGAGGTAATCTCGTTATGGAAACAAATCAAAACTTCGGCATATTATCCATATAACCCTCGACATCCATTTTCGCACACTTATTTCACTTTTGAATAAGTTACAAAGTTCACCAAAGCATAGTCTATATGAAATGAATCAGCAGAAAGTAAGCTAGCAGTTGCTAGGTTACTCTCTTATCTGCATGACAAAGCATTGTGTAATCTGCTAGGTAATTAGGTAATCATTAGGTAATATTTCTTTTTTTTTTTTGTCTTCAGAATATACCTTGAACGTAATTATCAACTGAAATTGTAGTAACCTAATGCCAGTTAACAGTGCTTCTGGCATTCACTGTTGTGGTAGTCATTTGTCTGCAAAAGGTCAATAAGCCAATAGCGAGGGTTGCTATCAAGTGCTAGCAGCTTACACTCCTACTCCCAGTCTGGTAGCGGATGTATGATGGATGGATACCTAGATGAGTGATGGAAATAAACACTGACTAAATTGGTTTAAATAGCTGCCATCGTCATCATGCTTTTTTCCACTGATGCAATGAGTATACCTCACCATTTATGATTCTTTTTTATAAAAGCTTTTATTAAGGACCTTCATACTGTAACTATTATGGAAATACAGTACCAGTGAGAAGTTTAGATTTATTTTCTACATTCTAGATCAATACTGTATTTTTTTCAAAACATGAATGTTAGAAGTTCTGGAATAGTTCTTGCAAAAACAGTATTAGTGCATTTGCAAAACCCATCAAGCACCATGATGAACCAGGCTCTCATAAACATCAGTCCAGGAAAGTAGGACCAAAACTTGAATCTACTGCAAAGTTGTTCATTTATAGTTACCAGCCTCAAAAAACACCAGTTTACAGCCCCTTAGATTAGAGCAGTTATGAAGCCTTTATAGGGCATAAGGAGACATCACAATATTAACTGTTCGAAGGAGATTATTACACATTTTGGACGCATTCACCATTGTTTTCCATTGTAGAGAAATCAGGAAATAACATGGAATTAGAAGGTGTGTCCAAACTTTTGACTGGTAGTGTAATTCTCACTGATTGTGGGGGACAAAAATAATTTTTCTACATAATTTTTGGGTATGGTTATGTCTCTTAACCGTTTGTCCTTTACTAGGCTTTTTTCCTAAGCTTGCTTAGATTTCAGTGGATGTCTTTAACGCTCCACGTGTTAGCTGAATCTGTATGTTTAATATTAATCACCCTAAAGAGTCTCCTTAAACGTTGTCTGTGCTTTTCCTCCAGGCGGAGACTGACTCTGTCTTCTCTAAGAAGAAGCGTCACTCGGAGAAGATAACTTACATCCTAGTTTCTGTTCCACATGGCAATGACATTGCATCTCTTTTTGAGCTGGATGCCACCACACTACAGCGAGCCGATTGCCTGGTCCCTAGGTTTGACTTCCTAACGCACACACAACAGTGTATATTGCGATGAATTCTTATAGCAGCAACAGCTCTGCCATAAGCTTTTAGTTTTACTTCTGTACTCAACCTGTCAGCATAGACTCTGACCTGTTTTATTTACTGAAACTGTTTCTAAAATATCGCTGTGTTTCAGAAACTCTTATGTCAGGCTGAGGAACCTGTGCACCAACACTTGGGTATCCAGCAGTAACATCGCCATCGATTCTGAGGAGGAGAGACCTGTTATGCTCAAGGTGTGAACCAATAAAAAGTGTCAGGGAGAGGTTAACTCACAACCTTTGCCTTTGCCACTTTTGCACTGTTTTAATTATGGCTTATGTCAGTAATCACGTATATCATGTAGACTATAGGAAGTGCAACAGTTTTTGTTTGTGGACTGCCCTTGCAGATTGGTACATGTCCCATCAAGGAGGATAAGGAGGCTTTTGCGATTATCTCCGTACCTCTGTCTGAGGTGAGAGACCTGGACTTTGCTAACGATGCCAACAAAGTTCTCGAGGCATTTGTACGCAAGCTGGAGAAGTGCCAGATCGTTCAGAATGACCGCAGGTATGCATCAAATGTACAGATTATTCTATTATTCTATTAAACTAATAGAAATGTACAGTTGTATGACCTCTTATCCTCTATATTTGTGTTTATAGGAAAATTATTTAATTTTGCATATTTGCTCTCAATTTTCCATAAAATTACAGCTTATATTCTGTGTTATTCAGGTTTGTCACCAAACTGCTGGAAGATTTGATCTTCTTTGTATGTGAGGTGCCCAATAATGGACAGGATGTGCTATCAGTGGTCATATCCAATCCCAATAGAGAAAGACAGAAGCTCATGAGAGAACAGAACATTTTGGCACAGGTGCACATCCCTACCCCACATTCACTCGTTGTCACCTTAATATACTCATACAGACATCACTGCGACATGCCTTTATCATCTACGGCCAGATCCAACACAATAATTAAGCCACTTATGATTTCCTACATGATGTGTGTTTCGTCAGATCTTTGGCATTCTGAAAGCGACGTTTGCAGATAGTGAAGACGGACCCATGCTGAAACTGGAGGATCTTGGTGATCAACGCAATGCCCCCTTTAAATACATGCTGCAGCTCTGCTACAGGATACTGCGCCACTCGCAACAGGACTATCGCAAGAACCAGGCAAGAGGAAAAAAATCCTTCATAGCCTTAATTTTGTTTATTTGTATGCATTTTTTATGTGATTTTTAACAGGGTTCCCAGGGTTTTTACTTAACTAATTTAATCATTTTAAAGATGCAGTACATCATTGGCCATGGATGCCCTTATTGGCTGAAATAGTGTTCAGGCTTGGTCTTGCACTGGACGAACACCGGACACGCATTTTTGCAGTTTTCGCCAAAAATTGAAGAATTGCTGACTGCTCTTTTAAATAGACATTGGTGCAGCCTAAGCGGGTGATTTTATTAGTCCTGGTATTCTGTTCTTCTCCTGATAGGAATACATTGCCAAGAAGTTCTCCATCATGCAATCTCAGATCGGCTATGAGATCCTGGCAGAGGACACAATCACAGCTCTGCTTCACAACAACCGTAAGCTGCTGGAGAAGCACATTACAGCGCGGGAGATTGAGACCTTTGTCAAGCTTCTACGCAAGAACCGGGAACCCAGGTCTGATTATGCAAGTAAATTTTATGAGTCCAGGGTTTTTGCTAGACCTGTTGAATAAGAACAAACATGAACTGCAACGTCTCAAAAAACTGCATTTTTTTCACCTGATTATTAATTCCATACACCAAAAAAGTATATTGTACCTAGACTTATGAATTCACTCGTAATTTTAAATTTAAAGTCACATTTTTACAGTCCGAGTTTTCATAATGAACACGTTGTGGTGAGTGTTAATAATAATATAATATAAAATTTGTAAATGCTATAGCAGATCAAAAGAAAGTATTAGTCACCACAATGTCGCTACCACCACTACAGGTAGTCCCCAATTTTCATTCTCTTCCGGAAGCACGTTTGTATGTCCGATTTGTTCTTAAGTCTGACAAAGTGAGTCTTGTACGCCTTTTGTATAATTGTAAATATTGGTATCAGGTGCACCGCAGTGTTTATTTTGTGTACATTACACGTGAGCTTTTTCCGTGATTGGAACGGTTCGTTCGTATCTGCGAAAATTCGTTACTCGAATGGTCGTAAGTTGAGCACAACTTGTATTTTTTGTGTCTCATAGTGGATGAGCATTGTTGGATCTCACCTAAACTTTTTTCTCATTGTGGTGTGGCTTGTCTGTGGTTGTTCTGTAAACAGCTTTTCCTGTCTACGCTGTGAATCTATCCAACTTCCTCCCGAGTTATCCTTGGCCTCTTGGCTGCTTCTCTGACTAATGCCCTTCATACTCAGACACAGATGTTTCTTTTGTAGTCATTTTTTTATGACTTGTACTGACTGATACTTCTTTAGAACTATGTTCTCATCACTTACTCCCTATTTGATTATTCATTGTCCATAGTGTTACTGTACATAATCTTTATTTTCTTCTGTACGATTATATATGCAGTCCTTTTATTTGTCTACAAAAACAACATATTACTGAGAAGAGTCTTGTATTTTTCTCCAGGTTTCTGGATTATCTTTCAGACCTGTGTGTGTCCAATAAAACAGCCATACCTGTCACACAAGAACTCATCTGCAAGTTAATGCTCAACCCCATAAATGCAGACATCCTCATCCAGACCAAGTAAGATTCTTCCTTGTGTTATGGTATACCTGGCGCGTACTTGCCATCAGCCACTTTGTTTATTATTATTATTATTTTTTTATTTGCCAAACTTCGCATCATGTAGCCTGTCGCACAGCTAGGTCATCGTAGGTGCAGTGACGATCTGTTACAGCAGGTAGAAATTGCCATCAAACTTGTTAAAGTGTACCAAGAGAACAGATTGATTCATGCACTGTTATGGTGACAATAAGGCCACTAGAAGCAGAGACCAAAACATCACAGATGAGTAAGCAGTGAGAACGTGCTGTGTCATGCTTACATGTTACGTGCTGTGAACTAGCTAAATAAATGAACTAAAGTACAAATGGTTTTTCTTGATGGTATATTTTGGGGTTTCTGTGCTGGACTCTGGCTGTAGGTATCATTTCTATGGTTTAATTAGTCAAATTCACTGCAAAAAAAAAGTTTGATTTGTAAAAATAAACATGTAAGTATGGTAATTTTCTTTATCAATTCTCTTTCTCATAATAGCCTATAAAGTTTATTATATACAGTATGTGATTTTTAAATAAAATAATTTCTTAAATATTCAGTCTACTTAGTAAGAATGGGGAATGATGAATAGCCAGCACAGATCCTATTACACATGAATATTACTGTGTGACTCTGAGCACAATATATCATTCATATGATGAGGGTGGACTGCTTAATTCAAGTTATTTATTGTCGCATTACGAGAATTAAAATGAATAGCAAGTATGTTTTATAATGCACTACGCACAGATTAGCCCCGACATTAACCCACTAACATTGATCAACATTTATTATACCAAGTAAACTGGTAAAAAAATGATGTCCCATTTATGCCTGTGGGGCGCAAAGGCTATCCTGTCTGCTACGATCCCAAAGAAAAGCTGTCCATGATAGAAAGGCACCAGAGCACCCCAGTACACCAAACACAGGCTGCTGACCCTGCCTCCAAACTATCCAGATCCCAATCTAATTGAGCATCCATGGGAAGTACCCGGGCAAACAAGTCCACAAGTCCAATCCACCGACCTCTAAACCCAGTCTAAAACTAATTACTGGTCATTTGGAATATTCACATTTTCTGTGCTGCTTTTTGTTGCCGAACAACCCCTGCTTTATACATTGTGTGTGTGTGTGTGTGTGTGTGTGTGTGTGTGTGTGTGTGTGTGTGTGTGTGTGTGTGTGTGCGTGCACATGTTCCTCTCAGGGTGATGCAACATAATGAGAACTCTATGGATTCAGGCATGATGCACGATGAAGCTGAGGAGGATGACGTGTGGCTGTACTGGATCGACCAAAATAAAGAGCCACACGGCAAGTCCATCCGTAACATGTCCGAGGATGCCAAGAATAACCACAAAGAAGACATTGAACACATGACCTACTACAGGTCTGGTTTTCTCTTTAGCTCTAGCTGTTACACTGTTTATTGCTGTTTTATTTAAAATCTGCTTTAAAGGTGTGATTTGTAATATTTAAATGTATTTCTAGACCTGCATCCTACATCAGTTTTCTAATAGCTGCAAAACCTTAGTAGCACAGTAACAAAATGGATTTTGCTTAATTATTGATTAAAAAGCAAAAATTCTCCTTTCTTCCCAGGTGTCAGCTGAACCTTTTTGCTAAGATGTGTCTGGATAGACAGTACTTGGCCATTAATCAGATCTCTCCCCAGCTCCCAGTGGATCTGATCCTGCGCTGCATGTGTGATGATATGCTGCCGTATAATCTACGTGCCTCTTTCTGCCGCCTCATGCTGCACATGCACGTTGACCGTGATCCCCAGGAGGCCGTGGTACCTGTCCGATATGCGCGCCTTTGGACTGAGATCCCTAGTAAAATCACGGTTAAGGAGTAAGTGCTTTAAATGAAAAGGGACGAGCTGGCATGCTGTACACACAGCTAACCATGCTGGCCTTTTTTTTTTTTTTTTTTTTTTGAGCTCTGTTCATGTGCACACCCATTGTGTGCATTTGAAATACTCACGAATTAATAGACGATGAAACATATTTCACAAGAAAGGTGAAGCCACTGTATACTCATTAATGATGCTTTGAAGTATGACGTCTGATGTATGTACACTGCAAAATAATCATGACTTTATTTACAATAGTCTACTGTAAAACAATCTAAACTTATGCATGATCAAAGGACATGCTTACATTGTGTTTGTTCTCATTAATGTAATATACACTGCCCGGCGAATTTGATTAAGCAATTAGGTAGGAGCCTTTCACTGGATAATTATTGCAGTGATCAATATGTTTTTTCTGGCAACAAATTTTTGATGCAGTAAGTGGCTTCTCATTTTCTAAACACCCATCTCAGAAGACATATCCTGTGATTGTAGCAAAGATGTTTCAGTAGGGTTAAATTATTAGCCTGCATCAAGAAAAAAAAACATCTAAGGATATTGTTGAAACTACTAGATTGTGTTAAAAATTATCCTGCGCATTATTAAACTTGGAAGGATAGTGGTGCTGGTGAACCATCTTCTTCGAGGAGAAAATGCGGTCGGAAAAACATCCTGAATGAAGTTGACAGGAAATCAGTTAAACACTTAAAGAAATCAAAATTACTAACGTGGTCTGTCTGATAAGTCCAGATTTACCCCATTCCTGAGTGATGGGCGCCTCAGGGTAAGATGCGTAGTGCCTACCGTTGGCATGGGCATATTCCAAGATGAAGGAGCCAAGATTCATCAGGCTCAATTTGTGAATAAGTGGTTCAGGGAGTGTAAGACATCATTTAAAGTTCAGACGTTAACCCCATTTAAAATGTTGGGATGTGCTGGAAAAGACAAGATATTGAAGAGAAGTTGTTGTGACTGTGAACTGAAAAAAAGTTTGTATTACTTTATTTGTGTTTTTATAAAGGAAACAAAAAACGTAATAAATGTTATTATAAATAATAATGTGTATTATTTTTAGTATTAACATAATATTGATATTTAATCAAAATTATATGGTACTAATTAAAAAAAAGTATTTAAAATACTAATAATTCTAAAATAAAAATATTAATAATTATTTCTATTAGACTGTCAAAGTATCCTATAGTCAGGGTTCTGCAATTGACAGGTTCCAGACAAACTCCTTTACACAATTGTAAAAAACAAAACAAAAAAAAAACCTTCAAACAAATGCTTGTAATAAAAAAAAAAAAAAGAGAGGAATATTTCATAAGATAATTTTAATTCATGCAAATAAATACAAAATCAGTACAGGTATTTTGATCAAATGGTGAAATGTATACAGTAAATAGCTTAGACTGTCCTGGAAAAAACCGTATAGTGTGTATAGAAGACATCTTTTATTATTGCAGGAAAATTACCATAAAAATGAGCTTAAGGCTCAAAGGAATAATTTTTACCGCTTGGAGATGCTTGCCTACATTAGCCAGCTTCTGTTAATTGTTCATTAGTCTGCATTCAGCGGTTGTTTTTATCTGCATCTAGTGGATCTTGAGCATGTTATTCATTCATTCATTCATTCATTCATTCATTCAGGTACGATTATGAGTTCAGGGATGCAGCCAGAACGGAGATGAAGAGGAATTTTACACCCACCAAAGAGTTTGTAGATCAGTACCTGAACGATGTAGTGAACCATCAATTACCCTTCGGAGATGAGGAGAAGAACGAGCTCACTCTAGAGGCAAGCCACTTTTATTAGAAAGTCTTTCATGGTGACCACTTTAAGCTCTTTTCTCATCTGATGATTCTTTTTCCTTTTTAATGAAAATTGCAAAAATAAATCCGGATGAAGCAAACAGATCGAGGCCAACCAGCATAGCATTTTGATCCTATTGAATGAGGACAAACCTGTTTACTTATCTGTTAAATCAAATACATTTCACCATGGACAATTTTATATCATTCTTCCATGAAAAACATACATGGAATTTCTACATGGGGTCATCTCTTGGCATCCTGGTAACCAAACCCCTTTTTTGTAGGAACGAATATAAAAATTATTTGTCAGGCATGGAACTGATGGAAGACTAATATTATTATTATTATTATTATTATTATTATTACCATAAGGTAAATAAGTAGTTACTTTTTAGAGCCTGTTTTGTTTGTTTAAAACAAGTGGAAAATTGGAAATTTTTCAAACAGTTAGTAACTGTTTCACCCTAACAAGTGTCTCATTGTTATGGTAAATCTGACGCCAGCATCCACTCTTCACATGCACTTACATTCGGGTCGGATTTCTGCTAAATGTAACTGAAGACTCTCAGTAAAAAAAAAGCCGTGTTTAGAGTACATATTCATGTGGAATCTACAGGTTGTCTCTAGCTAAGGGCAGAAAATCTTTGCATGTAAACATACAGGCTTTGTGTATTTTGTGTGTGTGTTCCTCTTTTACATACTAAAACATTTAGCTTCCCTCTTTTTTGGAAAAGCATTACTTGCTTATTAGTCTGCAGTAAGAAGTTTATGCCAAGTTATGTCATGTTTCTCTGTCCGTCTTTAAGGTGGTGAACCTGGCACGCAACTTGGTCTACTTTGGGTTCTACAGCTTCTGCGAGCTGCTTGGTCTCACGCGCACCCTGCTGGCCATTTTGGACATCGTGCAGCATCCACTCACGTTCATGCACAAACTCAGCAAAACCCCCGAAGGAGGTCAGACGCTCATCTAAAATAGGCACCGCTAATCAAAACACCTGTATTACACTACTATCCAGCAGTTTCACAAAGGACAGGATTACTGTCATTTAATCGGGTGATGCCAAATTCTAACCTTCCTGAGATGTTCGTTTCTGGTTTGTACCCCAGAAACAACAAAAAAGAAAAAGAAAAACGGTTTAAGAGAGATTATTCTTAAATGCATCAAGTCCATGCCTATAATAAATGAATTGTCACCTGAAGCATTTTTTTTATCGTTTGAATTATGTTAGCAGCTGTTTGACTTAATCTTCTGTGTGTGTGTGTGTGTGTGTGTGTGTGTGTGTGTATATGTATGTGCCAAGGTAAGAATGTTCTGCGCACAATCCATGATGTGGGTGAGATGATGACTCAGATGGTTTTGAGCAGGGGTGCCTTGCTGACCAATCCCTCCCAAACAATATCGGACCATGAGAAAAAAACCCATGGCCTGTCTGAGAACGAGGACGTGGTGGTGATGGACACCAAGCTCAGGATTATTGAGATTCTGCAGGTGTGTGTGTTTTTTTTCTTCTTTTTTTCTTTTTTTTTCTTTCTCACAGAAAAAGTACAAACTGGCACAAGGTTTCTCATACATGGATGATGAAATTGTAATACAGTACGTATACTGTATATGCAGGGTCTCTTTTTCTACTTATAAAAGGTAAAAATAAAAAAGAGAAAGAAACAAACCTTGGAAAAACTGATGTGTTCTACCACATCCTGAAGGTTTGTTCTATTTGATTGAGGTCTGAAGCCCTTTGAACCCCTTGTCATGTTCAAAAAACCAGTTTGAGATAATTTAAGCTTCCACCCTAACCAAACAGTAGCAGCAGCCTGAACTGTTGATCCAACACGGGATGGATCAACCATCAACCAGAAGTTGAGACTCATTACACCAGGTAATGTTTTCCTAGTATTCTCTTGTCCAATTTTGGTGAGCCCATGTGAATTATACCCTCAGTTTCTTTTCCTTAGCTGAGAGCGATGGCACCTGTTGTGGATTTCCGCCACTGTAGCCCATCTGCTTCAAGGTTCGGCATGCTGTGTGTTCAGAGATGCGTTTCAGCATTCCTCGGTTGTAACTAGATGTTATTTGAGTCACTATTGCCTTTTTATCAGCTCAAACCAGTCTGGCCATTCTCCTCTCACATCTGGCATCAACAATGCGTTTTCACCCAGAGAATTGCTGCTCACTGGATATTTTTTCATTTTCAGACCATTCTCTCTAAACCCTAGAGATGGTAGTGCATGAAAAGTAAAATCCCAGTAGATCAGCAGTTTCAGAAATACTCCAACAACCAAGCCAAGTTGATTGGCTTTCTTTTTGTTCAAACTTTCTTTCCAATTCTGATGTTCGATTTGAACCTTAATAGATTTGTCTTGACGATGTCTGCACAGCCTAATTGCACAGAGTTGCTGCCACTTGATTGATTAGATGTTTGCATTAATAAGCGTTAGAAGAGGTGTATCTAATGAAGGAGGCAGTGAGTGTATGTACATGTTAGTAGAATAACTCTTTCTCTAAACGAAGGTACTTCTCAACATAGTCTCCATCGTATGTGATGCATTTTTTCCATTATTGAACCTAACCCTCGGGTTCTGTGCCAATAAATAGATAGATAATATTAAAGAAGAATATTTGCATGCCTATAAAGTAAGCAACTTGTTACATGACTGATCAGGTTTCAGGTGGAACCAAAAAAAAAAAAAAAAACCTAATGTAGGCTCCTGGGTTTTATATGGAAATAGAAAGGAACAGTTGTGATTTTTCATACGTGTATTCCCCAGCATGCATCTTTTTTCCTTCTAAAAGTCATTTTTGTCATATAATATGTTGCTTTCTTTAAAGGTGTCCATATATATATATATATATACAGTGGTGTGAAAAACTATTTGCCCCCTTCCTGATTTCTTATTCTTTTGCATGTTTGTCACACAAAATGTTTCTGATCATCAAACACATTTAACTATTAGTCAAAGATAACACAAGTAAACACAAAATGCAGTTTTTAAATGATGGGTTTTATTATTTAGGGAGAAAAAAAATCCAAACTTACATGGCCCTGTGTGAAAAAGTAATTGCCCCCTGAACCTAATAACTGATTGGGCCACCCTTAGCAGCAATAACTGCAATCAAGTGTTTGCGATAACTTGCAACGAGTCTTTTACAGCGCTCTGGAGGAATTTTGGCCCACTTATCTTTGCAGAATTGTTGTAATTCAGCTTTATTTGAGAGTTTTCTAGCATGAACCGCCTTTTTAAGGTCATGCCACAACATCTCAATAGGATTCAGGTCAGGACTTTGACTGGGCCACTCCAAAGTCTTCATTTTGTTTTTCTTCAGCCATTCAGAGGTGGATTTGCTGGTGTGTTTTGGGTCATTGTCCTGCTGCAGCACCCAAGATCGCTTCAGCTTGAGTTGACGAACAGATGGCCGGACATTCTCCTTCAGGATTTTTTGGTAGACAGTAGAATTCATGGTTCCATCTATCACAGCAAGCCTTCCAGGTCCTGAAGCAGCAAAACAACCCCAGACCATCACACTACCACCCCCATATTTTACTGTTGGTATGGTGTTCTTTTTCTGAAATGCTGTGACACGCACCTTCCAAAAAGTTAAACTTTTGTCTCGTCGGTCCACAAGGTATTTTCCCAAAAGTCTTGGCAATCATTGAGATGTTTTTTAGCAAAATTGAGACGAGCCTTGATGTTCTTTTTGCTTAAGTGGTTTGCGCCTTGGAAATCTGCCATGCAGGCCGTTTTTGCCCAGTCTCTTTCTTTTGGTGGAGTCGTGAACACTGACCTTAATTGAGGCAAATGAGGCCTGCAGTTCTTTAGTTGTTGTCCTGGGGTCTTTTGTGGCCTCTCGGATGAGTTGTCTCTGCGCTCTTGGGGTAATTTTGGTCGGCTGGCCACTCCTGGGAAGGTTCACCACTGTTCCATGTTTTTGCCATTTGTGGATGATGGCTCTCACTGTGGTTCGCTGGAGTCCCAAGGCTTTGGAAATGGCTTTATAACCTTTACCAGCCTGATAGATCTCAATTACTTTTGTTCTCATTTTTTTCTGAATTTCTTTGGATCTTGGCATAATGTCTAGCTTTTGAGGTGCTTTTGGTCTACTTCTCTGTGTCAGGTAGCTCCTATTTAAGTGATTTTTTGATTGAAACAGGTGTGGCAGTAATCAGGCCTGGGGGTGACTACAGAAATTGAACTTTTAACTGTGATAAACCACAGTTAAGTTATTTTTTAACAGGGGGGGGCAATTACTTTTTCACACAGGGCCATGTAGATTTGGAGTTTTTTTTCTCCCTTAATAACATAATCTTCATTTAAAAACTGCATTTTGTGTTCAATTATGTTATCTTTGACTAATAGTTAACGGTTTTTGATGAGCAGAAACATTTAAGTGTGACAAACATGCAAAAGAATAAGAAATCAGGAAGGGGGCAAATAGTTTTTCACACCACTGTATATATAAATATTAATATATATTTATTTATTATTTTATTATTTTTATTTTTTTTAGTTAATAATGCAGATATGATAAACACATGTACTTTCGATGCTATATATTGTAAAACACTTTAAGGTGTAAATCTAGATAAGCACACTGCATATCAAGTGTTGTGCTTGTGTTGTTTCTAGTTTATCCTGAGTGTGCGTCTGGACTACCGGATCACTTACCTTCTTTCCATCTACAAGAAAGAGTTTGGAGAGCCCATAGACAGCAGTCTTTCTGTCACTGAATTCCCCTTTACTCCCTCAGGTGAGAGCGCTTGGTGATGTACAGCTTAACTCGTCTCACTATAAATTGTAGATCTACTGTATATTTAGATTGTAGATCTCAATATGGATTACATATTTTGTGTTTTTGTGATTTCTGTTGTGTTTATCAATCATGTGTGTCTTATGTTTGCAGAGCCAAATTCTGATGAGATTGGAGAAAAAGCAGAGAATATGTTTGCTGGAAGGTGAGTCAGCTCTTGTTTCTCATTATTCGGTGTATTGGATTATTATATTTATTATTATTATTATTATAATTTGTGACTATTTATAAAAAAAATAAAGTAGAGATGGCATGATGCCACTATGTTTTATATTATTAGCCAAAATCGATTTTTTTATTCTCAGTGCATTTCTTAAATAAATAAATTAAAAGCTTAACAATATTTTAAAATATTCATTATTTAAAAAAACAAAAGAAAACATGATGTAAACAAAATTAACAAACACATTCCTTGCAGTTCAAATATATGTATTATAGCATTAAATATAAATGTAATAAATTTTTAACAATAACAATATAGTCAACCATATTTTTATTTTTTATATATACTTTGTGTGTGCATATATATATATATTTTTTATATTATTATTATTATTATTATTATTTCTTCTTCCTGATTCCCCATTTATTGCTCATCAGCCTGATGAGGAAGTTATAATGTAAGAAGTGATATGAAGGTGTGTTTCCATGTTCACCAGCGGTAAGGAGCGGACACCGGTGGATCTGGACGACGATGGAGGCACAACATTTCTGCGTGTCCTGATTCACCTCATTATGCAGGACTATCCCCCTCTGGTCTCCGGTTCACTGCAGCTCCTATTTAAGCACTTCAGCCAAAGAGCGGAGGTTCTCCAGGCTTTTAAACAGGTCTCAGGCCCTGTAACATACTCTTCTGTACCTCATTGCATGCACTTTGTATTTGTTCTTTTCTCGACTTGGATGTTGCTGATGATGTTGACGTGTGTGTGTGTGTGTGTTGGCAGGTCCAGCTGCTGGTGTCTGAACAGGATGTGGAAAACTATAAACAGATAAAGGTTGATCTGGATCAGCTGCGGCTGACTGTTGAGAAATCAGAGCTGTGGGTGGAGAAGAACGGAGGCTACGGCAATGAAGACGCCACCGAAACCCAGGCTAAGGAGCAAAACTTAGAGGTGCGCCCCCTTGTGGCAAGGACTGAACTTGCACCTGCTGTGTGAAAATGACAGGAAGAAATGGTAGTCATAGCAGGCTTTCATAATATCTGGGGTCAGTTACACATTCACAATGACTAGGTTGAATATTAATGTCTCTCTTTCTGTAGCAAGTGGTCAGACTCGAGAGAATGATAATATACTAAAAAATGAAGATGTATAAAGATATAAAGATGTGTTTGCATCAACGTATACTTAATCAAAAGTATTGTTCAGACCGAATAAAATGTTTTTTTTTTTTTTCAAATAAGGAAATACGAATTAATTATGCACTGTTTACACATGACCGGAGCGTCTTTATTTGTACAATGATGTAAACGACCTTACTAAAGTCACTTGTTGTAGGAAGCGGGCCTTTTAAGATTGTGCATGATTATTACTTAAGTAGATCACATGACCAAAACATCAGATATATAATCCTGCTAAAAGCCTCAGACGTGTCACTTCTCTGAGTAGTCCTGTTAAACGTAACCTTGTGTTTTAAATGCAGCCTTTTCCCCATAGGAGATCACATATCAGTGTTGGGTGATAAATACAGTATATTACCTGTGGTTATTTTTACTGATGGTTTTATAAGGTAAATACAGAGTCTCAGTCTGTAAATCCAATAGTGAAATCAAATAAAACCACAGGATGTCTTTAACATCACATCCCTGTCCCATATGAACCTGCACTACAGTTGTGTATAGGAGTCGTATTGAGCTGGCTGATTAGTGAGCGAGCTTGTGTGTGTTCTCAACAGGAGGCGGGCATCCTCAGTCCAGTGCAGGATGGAAACGTTAAGCCGCAGATAGACAGCAACAAGGCCAACAACTACAACATTGTGAAAGACGTGCGTGTCGCCGCCATGAAATCCATATTTTATCTTTCTATGAATATGAAAGTTGCCATGAATATGCAGGTTTTATTAATTTTGTCATGTTGGTCAGTAGATCCTGCAGCGTCTCAGTAAGTTGTGTTACCCCGCTAAGAAGAGTCGTGTGCAGCAGCAGAGGTTGCTGAAGAACATGGGAGCTCACACCGTAGTGCTGGACCTGCTACAGATCCCTTATGAGGCAGTGAGTGGACCTAAAACATGTCTGAACATTACAGATTATGTAAAATGTACTAGTGTAATGAATACCTTTAAAAGTCTGATTAGGTATCAGCGATCATTTAATGTTAGGTTTGTGCATATTTTATCTACGAAACTAAAAAAACTATGCACCAAAGATCTAAAACACCCTACAATTATACATTCATCAAGCCTCATCTATCAATAACTGATTACAAAAAAATTAACGCTTCCAAAGCTTTATATTTCCACTTTCATCTCTACTTTAGCTTATACAGGGTGATTCACTTAAAATAGGCCCTGAATATTTTGTATTAATCCTCGTTATGATTATGCAATCCATATGAACCATAAAAATATGCAACTTACGAGAACGAGTATGTGTAATCGATGCTGGAAGTGATCTTTGTTTTCTGCCAGCCACATTTCGACTTGGCGCTCCATGTCCTTGAACATACCGAAACCAGTGACAGTATCCGACTCTTTTCTCCAAGACGGGGACACGATACGCATGCAATATTGCCCTTTTTGCAGTTCTCTGAAATGTTGAATAAGACCTCCAAGTCTCCTTTCGTAGTCGACTGCTGCAGATGAACTTGCACACCATCAATTGTGTACTGCGACATTTTTGTGTCATGAAACATTGCGTTTTTAAAGCTCCATATACGGAGGAGCTATTGTTTTGTTTAGATTGCTTTATCCTTTCGAGAGTTATTACAGAATTTTCAGGGCCTCTTTCGAGTGAATCTCACTGTATTATTTGCCTCAATTTTTAAGTTTTCCAGTTTGAACATGTTTTATATTTCATTGTCTTATGGTCACTCCTATTCTGGTTATATTGACACATATTGATTGCAATTTATGCTGTTATATAACTTTTAAATGGACCATTTATTATCCAGATTTATTTCTCTAGGCTAGCATGAAAATAGCACAACTGATCTTATTAAGAGGATGTTATCACATTAAAAGCATTAAAAAAAGCTTAAACTATTTAAAAAAACTGCATAAGTATAAATTACATGTAATAACTTGCAGCCTTTTGCGATAACATAATTGCATGAGTTTATATTGTGATTTCGATTTTAATTTGATTACCTGCAGAACTAATTTCTTAGTCTATTATTAGAAATTATTATTAGTCTTTTTTATTAATTAATTAACTGTTTATTATTGTTTTTTACTTCACACTGTAGCGCTGCATTTTAAAGCCGTGCTTAATTATTATTATGTTTATTTAACAATTTTCCACTCTTTCTTTTAGGGAGATGATAAGATGAAAGAGATCATGACTCTGGCTCACACCTTCCTGCAGAACTTCTGTAGCGATAACCCTCAGAACCAGATTCTGCTTCACAAACACCTCAACCTTTTCCTCACCCCAGGGGTATGTTACTGTACCACTGACCCATGTGTGTGAGGGTTTTACTTATCCCAATATACTGAAATTCAGTGAGCCTCAGGCAGTCGTGGTCTAAATTGCTTTAAGATTTCTTTATTGGTTTTTAACTGTGGATTGCTCATGATACTTTTCCTGCCTCTTTCAAACAGCTTTTGGAGGCGAAGACCATGCGTTACATCTTCCAGAACAACTACCACTTGTGTAATGAGATCAGTGACCGTGTGGTGCATCACTTCGTACACTGCATAGAGACGCACGGCCGCCGCGTCCCGTACCTGCGCTTCCTGCAGACCATAGTGAAGGCTGATGGCAAATATGTAAAGAAATGTCAGGATAAAGTGATGACCGAGGTGAGGCAAGAAGGTGTCCTGTAAACAAGTAAACTTGGAATAGACCTGTACAATTAAACCATTAGAGCAGATTAAAATGAGGCCTCGCATTTGCCTTATGTGAAGTGCATATTTTTTTACCATTTGACTGTAATATGTTTAGTTTATTTTAAATCGATTTTATTCATATTGCAGGAATATTACATGAGAGGAAGTTCTGTTGTACTAAATATCAGCATGATTGTGATATCTTTGTCATTCGGACTGCACCTTCGTGCCTAAGGCCATATATCATGGCCATGCTGATATTCAGTGCAACAGCACTCCCTCTTATGTAATATTGCTTTTATACAACACTTTTTTTTATACTGCCATTTTCCATTGGCAAAGCAAAACTTCTGATTAAATAAAAAAATGAATTTAGTATATAATATGTATATATACAATATTTTCCTTTTTTAATTTAACCAGATGTTTTTCTTTGCCAACACATATCTGCTAACCTAGCAACTGGCAAAATTAGCATTGAGCTGGCAACCGAGAGTAGTTTAATTACCAAGGGTAAAAGTAGTTATGCCAAACTACTGTGTAGCCAAAAGATGAGGACAATAAGCCATGGAGGTGGTAGACAGTCCTCTAAATCTCGTACATTTATTTTTATACTTCTATTTATTCCGCTTTATCAATTAACTTACAGGGTTAAATCGCAAATAGCTCTAAATGGAAAGCTAATGTGCCTTGGAAGGTCCTTGTTCCACACACCAAGTAGATCAAGGATTAGAGAGGGATTTGGGATTCAGTCTTGTTAGAAGCTAGCTTGCTGTGTAGCTCTAATTAGTCATGAACAGAACAACACTAATTGTTCAGAGGCAATTCGGAATGACTTATGAGTTACTAACGAGACAAAGTGTTTAAGATGACATAACGTTCAGATCAGATGTGTTTTCTTGCTGAAAGTGTTTCTGTGACTGGTTTTAAATGTAGGTTTTGTTGGGCAGCAGCTCAGCACTCTTTCCTGTCCTTAACGACCTACTTTCACCCGCGCTGCGACTAACAGCTAGTGTATATGCACGACGAAGTGATGCAAGTCTGTAACAACTAACATCCGACAGAGCAGCTTTACAGATTACCTGCATGTAGATTTAGATTTATCTTGATTGATCAGTGAGAAATTACAGTGGCAGGAAACAACTTTTTAAGAGGATGTGATGAAAAAACATTGAAAGGAACCAGACACGAAAGTGAACCCAGGGTGACTGCAGTGTGAACATAAATCATCATTCTGCTATAACCATGAACTATAGAGTTAAGTGGCGCTAAATATTTTGGAAGGCTCTTCAGTATGTGCGTCAGGGCTGTTTATGCTTTAGTTTTATCCTTTAAATTTACGTCCAAGATATTCAAGGAAAGTTCTCCAGTGTGTAATAAGTGGAGACCTGAGTGTTTTTAGCAAACTGATTGCATCAGCATAAAACAATTCCAGTGTACCAGTGCTCTCTGTGCTCATGAACCCTCTAGATCTGCTGCTTTACAAAAGGCCCAATTAAAACAAATAAGTTTTTCAGGCGAGTCTGGGACTGTGTCTGCGTCCCGAGCATTAATTGAAAGACTGTTTCATAACCGTGTGGATTTGTAAGGAAAAGCTCTGCCCCCCTGCTGCAATCTTCATTATTTTAGGTACTCAGAATCATAAAAGATCAAAAGTTCACTTAGGCACCATGGCTCGCGTCCATTCAGGGCTTTATAAGGCATTGGTGATATTTTATAATGAATAGGAACTTTAAAAGCAGTGTGGATAAAATATGGATGATGTGACGTCAGACGCTCTGGTTCTAGTAAGGATTAATGTTGCTGTGTACTGGACTAACTTTAGCCTGCTTGTTCACCTGCTGAAGCATCCAGATAAATTATTACTGGGGGTTTTGTGACAACACATTTCTTATATTAACGGTAAGTCTGAGATGGACAAAACTAGCCTAGTAGTATTCATCTACATGAGCTTCAAACAAAAAACTGGAGTCAGTAATTGCACCAAGGTCTTTCCCCGCTGGGTCTTGAACCCATAACCTTCCATCTGTAACCCAGAGCCTAAACCATTGAATCATCTGTGTGTGAAGAATGATCCAAGAAGCTTGTGAATTTGTCACTTTTTTTGCTGTGAAATTTAAAGAACTTTATTAATCCCAGAGGGAAATAGCTTAGAGGGCTACCATATTATGTTCTGGTTTTTGAGATTAAGGTCTGGTTTAGGATGAGTGGACTGATTCGGTGTAACATCCTCATATACAGTCCAATCTTTGTGTGTGTGTAGCTGGTGAATGCAGGTGAGGAAGTCCTAGTGTTCTATAACGACCGAGCATCATTCCCCACGCTGCTGCACCTGATGACTACAGACACAGAACGCTATGACGAGAACGGTGCCCTGTCCTACCACAACAACCTGGTGGAGCTGCTGGCTGCCTGCACCGAGGGCAAGAACGTCTACACCGAGATCAAGTGCAACTCGCTGCTGCCACTCGACGATATCGTCAAGGTGGTGACGCATGATGACTGCATCCCTGAGGTAAGCTCTGGTACACACAGCCTTCTGTACGCGACCATGGATTCTATGCTGGCAGTAATGTGTACGATAATTTATAGGCGTAAAATCATCTAAGTGGTGTGCATTACTACAATTTAAATGTAAATACATATGGGTATTGCTGTAAAGTTTAAATTGCTTTTGAATTTCAATCACTTGAAGTTGAGTCATTTCAAATGAATCTATAAATAAAGACTATTCCTATTGATCGGCATCACATTGCAATGTATGAGCTGCATTACATAGGAGGCAGCTCATACATTAATACATAAATTAAGGTAATTTCTGTATTTATTTATGTATTAAGTTAAACACATTTCCTGTTATATTGAACTTTCAGTCTCACACAGTATGATGCAAACCTCTCTGCAAAAGGTTTCTTCCTAATGCCATCTCAGAGAGTTTTTTCTTCCCACGGTCACCGTCGCCCTCGCCTTGCTCATCAGGGACAATCTTATCATTTTGATTCATACACATTCACATTTCATACAAACTTAAATAATTCTTTTGATTGTGTGAAGCTGATTTGCGACGATGTCGATTGTTAAAAGCGCTATACAAATAAAATTCTATTAAATTCAGTTGAATTACTCAAGGGAAGTCATGGGATTCTCACCGAACAATTATTAGAAAGCTTAGTAGCAATTTAATTTTGTAATACATTAAATTTTTCCAGAACAACAACAAAATTTTATATCATCCAATATACTGTAACGGTCAACAGTGTAGTAACGCGACTACATGGTAATACCGAATAAAGGCATAAAGCAGTGCTTCTTTTTTGTTATGGTAGACTACAGCTGAATGTGTGTAATGAGTAAGTTTTGCTGTAATTTCGCTCTGATTAGCTACCATGCTGAGCCTATTCACCTCAGTGACGAGCAGTGCAGGGTAGTAGTATTTTTATGATTCATATGATTCATGATCATTATGATTTTATGAATTGTAGTAGTGTGGACAACTGTCTTGTCTGGTCAGTGTGAAATATTTTAGATGTTTTTTGGAATTATTTCACCGCTAAACGTGCAGTACATCAGATGTGCCAGATGTGTGGTGACTTTCAACATACCCATAAGTACAGAAAAAAAGCATTACAGAGTCTTTCTTACACAGTGGAACCTCGGATTGCGACAAGGAAAGATTTTGAATAAATTTTGATTTGGAAAACGAACAAGTCTTGGTTTACAAGTACCGAGTATCATGTATCACGCATGCGCTTCTTGTTTTAAATATAACACAAGTGTGTGTGTTTTTGTGTGTGTGTGTGTGTGTGTGTGTGTGTGTGTGTGTGTGTGTGTGTGTGTGTAAAGCAAAAGCAAGTCTCATTAGAGAAGTTAAAGATAAATTTTCTCTCTCTTTATCAGCTTGCCGTTATGTGTGTGCGCGCATCATTGGACCCCTTTCGCCTTCACGCACACACACGCGCACTCACACACACACACACACACACAACCTTCTCCTTTCACCTTCACACACACCCACCCACCCTTCTTCTTTCGCCTACACACACACTCTCTCTCTAATGGAAACAATGCTATTTTGTGATATTTTTCAAAGGTTGTGCAGGTTTTTTTTTTTTTACTTTAGTATTTGGTGTTAACTATTTTTATTAATTAATTTTTTTGGGCTGGGGAACGAATAATTTAAGTTTCCATTATTTCCTTTAGGAAAATTCACTTTGATTTACAAGTGTTTTAAAATACGAGCCCACTTCCGAAACAAATTATGTTCGTAATCCAGGGTTCCACTGTATTTGGTAAGATTTTTACTCCATTGTAATTTGTAATCGTCTTCGCCCGCTTGTCGCCCTCTGCAGGTGAAAATCGCTTATGTGAATTTCCTGAACCACTGCTATGTGGACACTGAGGTCGAGATGAAGGAAATATACACCAGCAACCACATCTGGAACTTATTTGAGAACTTCTTGGTAGATCTGGCCAAAGTAAGGACACCAGCATGGCTTAAAAGAAACCTCGGCTCTCTTTTTGTAGTAAAACATGTGATCATCTGGTGTGTGTGTGTGTATGTGTGTGTGCGCATATAAACGTCCCTCCACACAGGTGGCTGCCGGCACCATAGACAGAAATAGAGCTGATGCCATGCTGGAGAAGTATGTCACTGAAGTCATCATAGCCATCGTCAAAGGCTTCTTTGGTTCCCAGTTTTCTGTCAGTACCTCCAATCTGCAGGTATAAAGCACACACGCTCATAAACACATGCACTAACTTTTTTTTCTTCTTTTGAGACTCCTCATCACATCCTGTCTTGTTCCTGTCATCCTGTCAACCATGTGTGTCCCTGCAAACCCTACACCACACTGAGCAGTCACATGGTTCAGCTTTTTCTTTATAATTCTTTTTTCAGTCGCATCAAAGCACATTCATCCGCCTGCTGCAGGCCATCCTCAAACTCTGTCCTTGTACCTGGATCACTTCTCTGCTAAGGACAAACATTGAAGCCTGTATCAAGACCCTCGCTGATGTGGGTGAGTTATCACAAGGTGGAAAAGCGCAGTCTTACAGATGTTCAGCATCTGAACATATTCGTTTAATCAAGTGGTTGCTATTGTGTAGGGGTCCTTTTGCAAACCTTCACTTCAATCATGCTTTAATATTTTTGTTGCATCATGTCCGTCTATCCTGCAACTACTATCCAGACAGTATTATGCAATCAGTTTAAGTAGAGAACCAGCCTGACCAACAAACATGATCAAGTCAATATCCGTGAATTTAATGATTAATACAGTATCAGTAATCATTTGTTCAGGGATTTTTTTATCTTTTGCCAAGTCATGAACATTCTGTAATGCTGTCTCAGGAGACGAGGTCACCCTGTAATAGTTACATTACCAGACTGGAGTGTAAGTAATTCTTTTCGAAATGAAGCGTTTTATGAGGGAGGTGGGTACCGTGGGTGTTATACAGCTCCAGGATTTGTTCCTAAGCTCTGATTACTGTCCATGTTATTTCATCCTTCTCTCCTACATGTTTTTTTTTTTCCTCTACCTCTTAAAAACATGCTGGTATTTGAACTGGATGCTCTAATTTGTCCTGCATGATGGACTGGCATCCCAACCAAGGTGTATTCCGGCTTTAAGAGTAATGCTCTCGGTATAGGCTCCGCATCCACCAAGTCACTGAGCAGGATAAGTGGGGATGAATGAATGAACGAATGAATGAAAAAACCTTACATTTTTTTAAAAACTTTTCCTTACAGCTAAAAGTCGGAACATACCTCTACCAGTAGATCTGGATGGTCAGGTGAACTTCCTGTCTCAGAAGACTCACACCAACATGGTACAGCGTGCTGCCAAAGAATGGAGGTTTACAACTCGACTTCGACCCCGCAAAGAAATGCTGGGGACGCCAGACTACAAGAACATCATTGAAAAACTGCAGGTAAACTACATGACTCATGATGTCTTATTGTGTGTACAAGCGCTGGCTTATTAAACGTTTCTGGTCGTCTTGTTCAGAAGAGATCAACCTTATTTTGTGATCCCACAAACTGATTGTATACTTGTGCAAGTGATAGCACCAACCGTTCTGTGTGTGTGTGTGTGTGTGTGTGTGTGTGTGTGTGTGTGTGTGTGTGTGTGTGTGTGCGCATGTGTCTTAGGTGGTAGTGCAGCATCTAAAAGAGCGGTTCGCTCCACTGATGCAGGCCGAGTTCTCTGTACTGGTTGACATTCTGCATAGTCCGGAGCTGTTGTTCCCCGAGCCAGCACGACTGCGCTGTGAGACCGGAGCCTTCATGACCAAGTGAGACACACACTTTTTCACCCAGAATTATCATTTAATTATATTGCATATCCACATACAGTATGTGATAATAGACAGTGTTGCGTAAGTTACTTAACAAAGTAATCTATTAAAAATGACTAATTACTTTACTTTTAAGTTACTTTGAAGACATCTGTCGCGGCGTACACCTCAATCTGATTTTGGCTACCTCTGTAGGCTCCCTATGTAGGCGTCCCCCTTTTCTGTGGGTGTGCGAAGGGGCGAGACCGCCAGTTGGACATGTTAATTGGTCTCGGGTTTTCTCCGCGTTAAAAATCCTCCCCTTTTTTCCCTTTCTCTCCCTCCTTTAACATTTCCCCTTACTCATTTTTTCTAAATAAATGAACCCCCTTTTCCAGTAAGACCTCGCCTTGTGCCTGTGTGTCTCTGGTGTCACTCGTGCAAAATGAGCGGACCTGTTACATCAAATAAAAAAAAACTTACATTCCTCATAACATTTAGTTTTGTCACTTAAAAAAACTAAGTGCACCTTTTAAACCATATAAACTCCCTTCAAATACAAGTGTTTGGCTTTTTGTCTTAATTGAATTTTAAGTTAAATGATAAAGTTTTACTGAGCAGCACGTATGTCTGTTATGTCATTTTTCATAATTATTACTACTAAACAAGCTTGGCAAATTTTTCACTCATACTACATGGGATGAAAATGCGAATATAGTACAGAGTGCACTACGCGTAGGTTTATGAAGAAGCGGTGACATTTTACCTCCTCATATGCCGCCAAAGTCTCAAAACCGAACTAGACATAGAGCACACGGGTTCATTGGCGGAAGACGCTTCTAAAGCGGGCGCGCAGTGTTTCAATTGAACGTGACTTTCGATTCATTTGTGCATGTGGTGTTTTGTGACCGGTGTAAGCGAGTAAGGATGTGAGTGGGTTTGAGACTAATTTTGAGGAAAAAAGCTGATGATTTTCACTTGAATCACCCGGGATCCACAGATAGTACTAATTCAGTGCAAATAGGACTTATATCTACATCATTAAACTTCATTTACTATGAAGAAATGAGGGGTGGCTCAACACTTTTGCACAGTATTATATCTTCATGTCTAATTTGATTTTGTCATAATTATACATGAAATGATGCATAACGGCATAACTTATTCTGAAATATCAGATATGGATAAAAAAAAAAAAAAAATGGACGGGTCATAGGCAAGGTGAGACTTGAGAGAGGTGTGGAGGTGTGACCCGGGGCATGCCGAAGTGCTATTCGTTACTTGAGTGGGCGCTGATGTGGGTAGGTTTATAAACCATGAATGATTTCCGATCCTTGCGCTAGGTGTTCGAACAGCACTTACCTGGGCATGTGTCAGCCTGATTGGTCTGTACAATTACATAAGCACTTAAGTCTGCATGAGTCACACTGAAAGCCACAGCATGCCGTCCTCCTGCTGCACCACTATGACTAACCTGTTACTTTCTCATGTAGGGTCAATAAAGTATACATGTGATAAGATATTTTCAGATATCCCGGGTCTTGCATCCCAGATGCCATGTCATTTCCCACATAAAACAGACAAAAAAAAACTTTTTAAATGGTGAAACTTTCTTATGCTTGTAGGCTGATTAAGCACACGAAGAAGCTGATGGATAAGGAGGAGAAGTTGTGTATTAAGATTCTGCAGACGCTTCGTGAAATGCTGGACAAGAGGGAGACTTTTGAGGACCAGGTCAGTGGAAGACTATCGGTTCATTTAGAATTAAACAAATGAACAGCAATGCATGATAAAGTGATGTTTGTAATGTATACAATCACCCACTACTTTGTTAAGAACACCTGAGAAATACCCACATTCGTGGAATTATCATTAACGTTACTAATAACGTTGTAGCAGGACAAATGCAGAAAATCAGGCAGATACTGCTCAGAAACTTCAGCAAACTTAATATTTACTCTAAATAGAATGCGGAGAAATGTCATCATCGCCTTTTTTTGACTTAGTGACATTGACTGGATTTGGTGGTGATGGTGCTTGAGGGGTTGGTTTGACTATTTTAGAAACTGCTGATCTTCTGGGGTTTTTGGATGGCATGAGAAAACAGTAAGGATCCAGTGAGCAGCAGTCCCGTGGGTGGAGATGTTTTGTTGGTGAGAGTGGTCAGAGGGGAATGGCCAGACTGATTTGAGCTGACAGGAAAGGCTGTGGCTACTCAAATACAACGTAAATAATCTTTACCACCATCATCGGCAAAAAAATATTTCGGAATTCAAAACACATCAACCCTTGATGGTCTGAAATGGCAAAAGATGTACAGTGTCCTGTTTCCGTTCTTATGTTTGTTGTAAAATTAAGCTGAAGCTATGCATGATTTTTTGTTTTTTGCACATTACCGCTGACTTGTAAATGACTAGCTGGATAGTTGCATGAACGAACAGGTGTACAGATGGTAATATTAAAGCGCTGTATATCTTGTGGTGAGCTCCAAAGATATTCAGCACAACACTACAACTTCAAGTGTGATATTGCTTTTATACAACATTTTTTTTTGACGCTTCATTTATCAGGGGTTAACCGTTTGAGCCACCTCACCCCCTGATTAGGAGTTACCGGCCATATGAAGTGGTGCATATGCCTAAACGTGTTATACTCTATATCAGCACTCATGATATGCATCTTGTCCTATAAGATTACTCCTGTTGTGTAAATTCACAACAAGATTCTTTTCTTTGAGGCGACTTAGTTCATGCTAGTACAATCTTTCACAATTAAATATATTTTTTTCTTCTTTTTGTTAATTATAAGGCGTCTGGCGTACTGTACCAGTGAATTAGCGGTCACTATGGCAACGATAGCTTATTAGAACGAGATTGTTAATATAAACCTTACATCCGGAGCTCTTTGCAGATCCATGTTGTTACAGAATATTTTTCAGCACCTACTGATGTAGTGTATGGCTTCTTAAATTACCCACAAGTCTCAGTGTTCCTGAAAGTATAATATATGATAACATTATGCCGGGTTATTATAGGCTCTTGGTGAAGTGACATTTTTACGTGATGCTTTGTTTATACACATTGTTTATAAACATTTCACATGCCTTAAATGAAACTGTACATTTTGTAACGGCAACAAAAACAAAACAATGTGTGTTCCTTTTGAAGACATTTAGACTACTGCCTCTGTACCTTTTTGGATCCGTGCGGTGTGAAATGACTGAAAGTTGATTAAAAAGTGTGGTTTGCATTATTTTTCCCCATGGATCAGTAATGAGTCTAGCCATCTGGTGCACAGCATCCTGTAAAAAAAATATTATCTTACCTGATCACTTTACCTTTCTCTACAGCCTGAAGCTGGCAAAGGCAATAGGTTTAGTGCAGTAGATGTGAGCTATATTGCGTTGGGGAAGCAGCGAAGGCTGTGTCTGATGAGTCAGACTCGAGTGCTCCTAAGGGAGTCTGGAAGATTTTTTTTTTTTTTTATCGGAGTTCAATCACCAGGAGAGGGCCCTAGAGAAACACCCAAACTTCAGTGTCACTTTTAAACCTGTTGACCTGTTCAGCTCTGCAGGCTGGGAGAGGAGAGTGTGAAAGTGTGTGTTTGTGTGTGTGTGTGTGTGTGTGTGCGTGTGTGTGTTCGTGCTTGGGAGATAAATGAGCTAAGCTCAGCGCTCAGCCCTCCATGGTGCTGCTGGCTCCGGCTGGCTGAGTGCAGCGAGTTGGGAGCTCCAGACAGCTAATCAGTATTCAGTGGACAGAGCACTGAGCGTTCTTACATAAGGCAGAGGCACGCGAGGACGAGTTCGCCATGAAAACAGAGAGACACAGAGAGAGAGAGAGAGAGAAAGAGGGGGGGGGGGTGCACCAAACTGCCTCTACAACGAATCAATACTGCAGAGCGCTGACTTCAGCCACAAAGACTCTCGGAGAGGAACGGGCGAGAGCGGTGAAGGGGAGACTGTGTTGTGATCCGGGCTTCTTGAAGCTTTGACACAGCACAAATGAAGCCTCGGCGTCGCTGTTCTGTCACATCCGCCCTCTTCGAGGTCATCGTTAGAGAACAGCCAATTAGAGACGAGTCAATTAGAGCAGGATTAATCAGAGCAACTCGGCCTGAAATACGAGTCGCAGGGTGAAACACCATCCTAAACCTTTACACTCTGAGACGAAGAATATTCGCATTCATTTACCTGTGTGTGTGTTTGCATGAGATAAATGTGCTTTTCCTATCTTTGTGTGTTTATATATCAGCACTTTTGTGAAGTGTCCTTACTTCCGTCAGTGTGCTGCTGCAGTCTCATGCAGACCTGTGCGGCTCTGACTCCAGGCTCCCCGTGGACCTTGAATGTGTGTGTGTGTGTGAGAGAGAGAGAGAGAGAGAGAGATGGCTGGATGGAGGGAGGAAGGAAGGAAGGGAGAGCAAAAGCATGTGAGGAGCCACGTGAGGGAGAAAGAGAGGGGGAGGGAGGGAGGAAGCATTGCACTGCAGCTAGAAAAGAGTGTGGATGGGAGCGGCGTCTGCTGAGTTCATGAGGAGACAGAGCAGGGGGTGTGTTTATGTAACCAGCCCGCAGTGTCTGAGCCGGCCTCACGTGGCCCATCACGTTCTCTTTCTCTTTCCCTCTCTCTCTCTCTCTCTCTCTCTCTTTTGTGTACCTGTCTCTGGTGTGCTCTCTTACCCTTTACTCTCTCACGTTTCTCTCTCACCCCCCCCCCCCCATGTTTGTCTCTTGCTGAGTTTATAGCGCCCTCATTATCACCCTCTTGCACCTAATACACCTCTTTAATTAAAGAAAATGCAAAATTCCCTTCTCTTTCTCTTGCTCTGTCACTTTCTCCGTCTCTCTCTTTTACACACACAAACACACACACACTATAATAAATCTCGTTTATTAAAAATCAAGCAAAATCTCTGCGTTCTCCTTCTGTCTGTCTGTTAGTCTGTCTGTTTCTCTCTCTCTTTCTCTCTCTCTCTCTCTCTCTCTCTCTCTTAAATGACTTGGTTGCCAAGCAGCAGGTCATGACTCATAAGTAGATATAATTGGTCAAAAAGACTGCATTTTTTTTTCCTAGTGACTCCACATGTGCAGTGTGCGTGCGTGCGTGCAGGTGTGTGTGTGTAGGTGTCTATATACCATCCTGTGCGTGTATGCGCCCGTGTGCTTCAGATGTCGCTGCTGCCATTTTCTCGGAAGTTCGATACAAATCTAACAGCATGCTAGAGGGGGGGGTGCAGTAGTAGAAATGAGGCATAGGTTGACTTTTGTCCAGTGAGATTGTGAGGAATTTCACAAACGTTCATCATAGTAACATTAGGGATCGATTCAATTTGATCAATCAATTGAATTTGATGTATATATTTATATGTTGATAAAGAGAGATGTAGCGATCAGCCAGAACATTATGATGATAATCATCATGTTTAGCAGCTCCCCCTTTTTTCTCTCTATTATAGCCCTGTCCCATCGAAGCACAGTTTCCACTAGACCTCTAAAGATCTGGTGTGGTATCTACCTTCAGCTTCTATAAGTTGTGAGAACGGGCCTCGATAGATCGGACCTGTTTTTCTAAAACATCCCTCGGATGCTCGATTTGTTCCGAGTCAAAACCTTGAACTCATTGTTATATTTTTTGAACAATTCCTGAGGAATTGTTCCCCTTCAGGTGATGGGGGTGGGGTAACACTAGCAGCAACAGTGTTTAGGTGGGTGTTGCGTGTCGAAGTAACGTCCACAAGAACAGCAGGACCCAAAGATATTACCCAAAGCATAATGCTACCTCAGCTGACTAGCCTTCCTCCCACAGTGCGTCCTGGTGCTCTCTCCTCCCCGGGATAAGCTACGCACATGCACCTAGCCATCACGTAAAAGAAAAAATGATCCGTCAGAGCAGATTGCTGCTTTCCATTGCTCCTTGGTTCAGTTCTCATTCTCACGTGCCCATTGTACGAATGTGCATCAGTGAGTTTTGGCCACCCATGAACCGGTCCCTGGCTCACCCGACCACTGCAGGTCAGAAATATCGCACATAAGCTGCAGCTTTGGAGTTGCTCACAGGTCCTTACGCTTACTAAACAATATACATTTTAAATACTTAATCTGGTTATAATGGTGAAGTATTGAAACAGATGTAAATTCAATGTTTTAATGACATTCTAATATTTAAAAAATAAGGATAAATAGAAGAATTGTGTCTTTATGCAATACTTTTATATAATATATATTTCTATATATAGAATTGCTCTCATTCATGCTTGCTGAAGGTCATGTACAAAAACTGGCCACAGAACTTCACAATTTATTCAAGAATTTCCTGCTTTTAGCCATTCTTTCCTGCCACATATTCATTCCATCCATTAACTAATCCAGCTGATTATATTATGTTATGATATATGTGTGTATTATAAGTGAGAAGTGGTCATTGGTCTGTGTGTACTATAGGATAGCTTTACCTGCTGTGTGTGAGGGTGGGCAGGTGTGTCTGATTGAAAGGATACAGAATCTGAAAATGCTTTATGAACAGAATAAGTGGCTTTTTTTATTATTTCTTTTTATGAAACCTGAAAAATGGAAAAACAAAGCCGTTTATTCTGTTCATTAGGCATTTTCAGGTTCCGTATCCTTCCAATCAGACACACCTGCCCACCCACACACAGTTCAAGCCCACACACAGTTAGCCAAATCCCATTATTGGTGGGGCTTATTATTATTATTATTATTATTATTATTATTAATACACTTGGTCAGAGCCCCTTTTTTTACTCCTTGTGCCTGACCCATGTTGTTGGAATTTGCTATGTAATGCTATGTACGCCATGGCATGGATGTCATGGATGAACAGAAGGCAATGAATTGCGGCAAAAGTAGACACATTCTTATTCTAGAATTTGAATTAAGGCAAAAGAGCAGTCCTTATTAAAACTGCGGTTACAAATACATTAAAAAATAACAGTTGCTTATCTGAATGATGGTAACCCAGGCAGCTCTAGTGAGAGGTGGAGAGTTTCAGCATGTACCTGTGAAAACCTGTCACACATCCAGTTTCCATCAGTTTCCCGAAGCATTCACAAGGTGTTCTCACTGCGGTTGTGTTTTTTTTATTTATTTTATTTTTTTTATTTTTTTATTTTTTATTTTTTTCCCCCAAGCTTACATGTGCTTCCTATCATTGGTACTTATTAAATACAACAATGTGTGTGTTCAGGTGATGTAGTAGATGTGTGTGTGTCCCACAGGTCTGTGGAGCTTGTCATGCCCTATGGGTGAACTGTGTCACGTTACCATGTGGTTCGTGTCATGTGTGTGTGTAAATAGATGTCTCCTTTTTTGACAAAGGAAAGAAAAGCTTGTTATATAACACCCTGTCCTCTCTCTCTCTTTCTCTCCCTCTTTCTCTCTCTTAATTTTTCTCTGAATAGCAAGATTCACACCACTGCGCTCAGGCAAAGCAGCTTTACAGATTACCAATGTCACACTGCTAAACCCTCAGACACATGCAAACACACAGGCGTACATGCCCGCACACGCATTGTACTACAAGGAAAAAAAAAAAATATATATATATATATATATGCTATAGTACTTCTATATGTTTACACTTGTGTAATCAAGTGAAAAAAATAATGCAAGTACTACTCAGTGGGTTCAGGTAATGTCCATATTACATTGGTGTACAGTAGACTGTGACCTCAGTGGCTTTTGTTTGATCATGAATTGGTTGTAGGTGCCAAATGGATTCTACAATGATGCTGAGCTGAAAAGCACATCAGCATATACAAATCCATTTATAAAAAACCTGCAAAAACTTTGCAGCATTAGCCTATACCATCATGACATCATTGTAATCTTTATATGCATAATAAAGTTCATGATGTATAGGAAATAAAAGGGGCAAATTCAAATCAAATTAAAATTTTTATTTGTCACGTACACAGTCCTACACAATACGATATGCAGTGAAATGCTTATACGACCCCTCGTGACTTCTCTATAATCTAAATTATTAATAGAAATAAATTAGGGAATGGAATAAAGAATAAAATATATAATGTATAAAATCTGCAGAGAAAAATGAAAAAAAAACTTATTTTTTTGTTAAAACCTAGCTGAACAAAGTATACACAATAATGGCTGTACAAATATGGAAAATGTGCAAAAGTGTGCAAAATGAAATGAAGTAGAAATGTCCAGAAATGTCCCGGGTGAGTGCAAATGTGCATGAATGTACAAATGTATAATGCCCATAAATGGACTATGAATGTCGTCTGTGAGAAATGTCCATAAAGTGCAGTCAGGGTTTAACTCGGAGACAAAAGGGAAAACAAAACCAACAGAGCAAATGACTGACTCACAGAGAATGAAATGGCTGTACATCTGCTGCATGAGTATTTAAAATGCCTCACAATGTGTCTGATGTTAATTGGTTTTTGATATAATAACTGACTCCAAATGTCTTGCTCATAGAAGTAGTTCACTGAAGACACTGAAGAAGACGGAGGCCGGATCGATTAGGCATATTATCATTGCTTCAGTAAAGAAGCCACGGTATATGAATATACGTTATAATCACTATTTTCATTTGTCTCAAAAACATAATCTAATTAGAGAATTGGATGCATTTACACTGATCAGACACGACACTAACACCACCACCAGGTGACTTAAAGGGTATTGATTATCAATTATATACCAGTAAGCTGGTGACAGGACCATGAGCACCCATGGCTCATTTATTCATTTAAGGGGGCCAAGGCCAGCTCTACAGAAAACTCAATACAGCACAAATAGCTGAGGAAAGGCAATGCTGGATCCAAAGGTATCAGTACACTTAGTGCATTATAGGCTGTCACGCAGACAAAGAGTTCAAGGTTCTTGTTCCGCTTCCAAATTTATCGGATCTTAATCTGATCAAGCATCCATGGAATGCACTGGACAAACAAGTCCGATCCACAAATGCCTCACTGATCAACCCGCGGCACCCAAAAGCATCCGCTGCTAATGTCCTGGTGCCAGACACATCACAACCCCCCTCCCCTCCCCCATCCCCCCAGAGGTCTTTTGGATTCTTGTCCCGAGGGGCCAGATCTGTCCCAGCAGACACAATAAAGTGTGAACCTACACAATATTGAGCTTATTGTTTTGTGTTGTAATGTTCCAGATGATCAGGTGTTTAACAGTATGTTAAACATAATAACCATTTAGTTTTTGGCCATTCAAGAGCTCACGAAAAATGCAGGTGTTTGCTGTAATTGAGTTTGACACTCCTTGCATGCTAATGTCTGAGCTATCAAATAATGCTTACAAACCAGGGATGATGAAGGCTTGTGAAGCCAGCCGCTGCATCTTTTTAAGCAGCTGCTCGTGTCACCTCACAGGGCATCTGAACACACTAGATAGACTAGCATCACTTTGATTGACAGGAAACAAGAGTAATGCCATCCCTCCTACCCAGACAGAATGGCAGATTTTGTTCCTAGCTATGTATGTTAATTATGATCATTTAAAACATCTTGCCACTCATCACAATCAGTGCGTTATGATGTGCTATATGATGCGTCTGTTGTTTCCTTGCAAGTGGAAATCTGTGTGGTTATACGAGACACGATCATACACTGTAAAAGTAATCTGACACCCACAATAAATTATGGTGCGTTGTGTTGTGGCTGATGGTCCAGCATCTCTTGGACTGATGTATTCTGCTGCCAAGATATTTCACCCCAATCCTGGTTGTCTCTGCCAGACTTTTTAAGAACAAAATCAGTTCCTTGGCCTTCTCACTCTACAAATTTAAACTATTTTAAAATCCTGTGGTCTGAATTGAAGAAAATCCAGAAAACAGGGAAACCTACGAATATGAAAGAACTTGAAATGTTTCCAACCTTCCAGGAGGTGTTCGGATAGGATTTGAGAAGAAACGCTTTACTTTTAGTGCCACTCTTAGTGGTAATAATAGGATGTTTGTAATTCACCCTATGGCTTTGTTTCATTTTGGTAACATTTTGGTCATTTAAGTTTTTATCTCATTATGGGGAAAAAAAGTGAAAAATAGACTCCCCAGTGTCATAAATGTTATTTTTGTAGTTAGTGACTAATACTATCTGCCTTCACTTCAGCAGGTGACTTTACTCTTTATGCTGAAGATGAGAAATATTTCACTTAGCTTGCGATAAATGCAGCAATTAAGGTGGTGCAGAGATCCAAGCCCTTTTCTCTGTGTGTGTGTGTGTGTGTGTGTGTGTGTGTGTGTGTGTGTGTGTGTGTGTGTGTGTGTGTGTGTGTGTGTGTGTGTGTGTGTGTGAGAGAGAGAGAGAGAGGTTCAGCTTACTGTAATTTCAGGTATCTGGCTGAAGGTATGATACCTCTGGATTATTATTTTTTGTTTGTTCTGAATCAGAATTTACAAATGGTCGTAATCCAACCCAGTTATCTTTATGCTAAGTTATCATCATATATTTTACGCTTATCATTAGTTTAGAGAAAGTAACACCAGCAACACATCTGCATCAGCGATTAAAGATATCAAAGTGAACAATTGTGCATTGGCTGAGTATTTAGTGATAGCTTAAACTGAGAACAGCAAAAAAATTGAAATGATGGGTGCATCCCTGTGATGTACACTCGCGTTTATAAAATAAAGGCTGTAGAGCAGGATGTACTGACATGCTGGACGACTTTGGCTGCAGTATTAATGCACCATTATTAGTCAAGCACTTACTCGCCACACAGCTCTCTTGTGTATTCATGAGGACAAATGGGAGCAGGGCACATTTGCTGACCTCTGAAAGTGCAAAGTGTTTAGTCTTTAAATTCAGGGACACTTAGACCTCACATTATTCTGAGTTTTGTGCAGGACAGGAAGGTGGTGCTAGTTTATTTATTTATTTATTTACTTTTTATAGTTTTCCAAGTCTATTGTCTAAGTGCAATGTTAATATATATATTTTTATTTATTTATATAAAATCTGCAATAAGGTCTTTGAGAAAAAAAAGACAATTTACAAATGGAAGAAGTGCGATAGTTCTGTAATGTAACTGATATGTTATTTAAAATCTATAGTAGATACGTTATCGTGGATACTGGAGAATGTTTATAGTGTGTATCGTCTTACCATTTCTTGTACTAATATATTTATTTAACTTTTCTTTTCTTTCTTGCATTAGAAAGCTTCTGCCTGAAAAAAAATCTGAATACATCTGTCCTGTCGGTATGTCTATAAATGGCAAAAAAACATTTCTTGAATCTTGAGTTTCTGCAGTAAAGCCATGTACATTATTATTTCAGTAGACATCGATTTTGTTCTCCTACTCTATTATTATTGTATATTGTGGATTCACTTGTGTCCACGCTGCATGTTGGTGGTGTTTATGGATGTGAACGAGGGCTCATTTTACACTCAGGCCTCCCTCCGAGCTCCTTAACCATGTTATCCGGTCACATGTGCGGCTTCTGAAATAGACCTGGGTCAGAGAGGTTGTTTTCGCTCAACTGCTGTTTGTCTTGGACAAGTTTAAAAAATCAACAGGGCTGCAGATTGCTCTCACATGCAAGCTTAATTTGTTTCCTGCTGCTGGCACTGGCTATGAAGGCAGCCATTCTAGCATTGCTGTTTTTTTTTTCCCTGTACGAGAACAGTCAGGCCAGTGAATGGAATGAATACTCACAGGAGGGCAAATAAAGACATGAGCCTACTCAGGCTTTAGGGTAAAAGGAAAGAGAAGAGAGATGGAGAGGGTGATTTTAATGCTAAGCCCGGATATTTTTTTCTGTACAGACAACCAATACCCTCTCACTTCTTTCTTGCTTTGTTACACATTTCCTTTTTCATTTCGTTTTACTGTTTGTGTTATGTAAGAAGCGTTGCTGTCACCTTCATGCCTAGACAGGTCTATGGGGTTTAGAAATTTTTTGATTTTCTTCCATGAGTCTGTTTCACCACAGCAAAAGCAAGCATGCAACATTAAACATTTTTCTGTATATTATCCTCAGTGGCACCGTGGTGTAGTGGTTAGCACTGTCACCGCCAGGGTCTGGGTTCGATTCCCGGCCAGGCTTGATTCCCGTCTCTGTGTGCATGGAGTTTGCATGTTCTCCACCACCGTTTCCACCGGATACTCCCAAATTTCTCCCACAGTCCAAAGACCTGCAGATTAGGCTAATTGGCATTCCCAAATTGCCCTGGGATGGATTGGCACCCTGTCCCGGGTGTACCCTGCTTCGTGCCCTAAGCCTCCTGGGATAGGTCCTTCTGTCCCATCTGCTTCCAACTCTCATTCATACTACAGGACCAGGATGTATGGCATGTTCTTAGGTCAGTAAATTTATAATGGATTGCTGAGCAAAGTGCTCAAGGCTTGTGTTGGCCAGCTTGCAGGGGGCTCCTTGTCATTAGCCACTTTACCATTGTGCTTCAAGTCAGCCACTATTTAAATAATTATGTAAGCCACTATAATAATGGTCAAAATGCCAGTCTTACTGATTACAGACCAAATGCACTTACCTCAGAGGTCATGGAGAGCTTTAATCAACTAGTCCTGTATCACACAAAATCTAGCCTCTATCCCACACTCAAACCCTTTCAGTTTACTTATGGAGCAAATAAATCTACTAACCCACATGGTACCGAACAATCTAAAACATCAAGAAAGGCTCTGTTAGTATGCTCTCCATCATATTGGATATCTTAATCATTAAATGACAAGACGTAAACCTCTTCATCTCATTCTGCACAAGGGTTAAAGACTTTCTTACAAACTGCCCACGGAGAATTAAAATTGTCCCTCATATCTTTTCTCTATTGCAATAAGCGTTGGTGTACCCCACAGTTGTGTGGTGAGTCCACGTTATACTCTTTATACATGACTATGACTGCACACTAGCCCACACTTTTCTGATAAAAGATATTTTATCAGAAACTGTTAGCTGATCATTACCCGAAAAGATTTTGGAGTAGACTTGGCATATAGGGATGAAATTTAGAGATTGTTAGAGTGGTGTTGAGTTAACATTTTGACTCTGAATACCAAAAATGGGGAATGTGTAGGAAGGGTTTTCTTTTAGGTTTCTAGCGGTTTTATTATCCAAAGACCTCTCCTGGTCAGCCAATAGCACAGAGGGCACAGCAAAGATTGCAATTTTCAAGTGTACTCGGGCAAGGTTCCCAAGCCTGGAAGTTTGTGTTTTCACTGATCAAAAAATGTATCCGACTTTTGGGGTCAATTGTTCTCGGAAATGCCCTAAAAGTCATGTTTTAGTCAGACTAACACAATAAGTCGGACTAACACATCATGTAAACAGACTGATTGAAAAGAAGCTGCGGGTGGCATTGTACTGGGCAACTGTAGAGAGCCTGCTATCCAGCTGTATGACATTGTGGTATGCAAGCTGGTGTGCTGCAAATCAGAAAGTACTACAGACAGTGGAGTAAGTCATAGGCAGCCCACTATCCTTTCTGGAGGACATTGCCACATCAGAGGCACCGACGTCATTAAAGACTCCTTCCACCCTGATTGCCACCTCTTTGAACGGTTGCCCCCTGGCATGCGCTACAGGTCGGCCAAGATGCGCACCTGCAGATGTAGAGACACCTTAAAAAAGAAAGAATCTCATCTACTTGTGCGGCACGCACAGCCATATTTCATGATGTTAAATATATATTATTTAATCTGTTCTGTGTTCTATTTTTAATTCAAGGTCGCTTGAATTGTTTCTGCTTTTTCTCTCTCAATTATTGTTTGCTTGCACCACAAAGTAGCAATTCAAATTTATTTGTATACTATAGAATGACTATAAAGGCATATTAGCATATCATTAGCATACTATTAGCCATGTTAGCATAATACGCTCTCTTTGCTTTAGACGTATTTAGTGCAGCAGTTCACAGCCAAATTTTTTTGTTCTTTTTTTTTTTTTTTTCGCAAGCCTTGTAAAGGCTCATGCTGTAAAACAACTTATTAGATGTGCTATGAGTTGTTGGGGCGCTGGAGCAGATCTCAGCAGCATGGAAGGATGTTGTTAAGCAACGTGCCAGTTAATTGGCCGATGCATGAGGTACTCGGATACTCACATGTTTAGCGCTGATGCACAGCTGACATCTGTTCAGAGGCTTCTGAGAAGGCGCACTTATTTATCTGCATGCTTTTTCATATATTAAATATAGTCGGTTTAGTAATGGTTACTGTATATTTTGCTAATGTGTGGCAGTCTGGAAAAAGCCCCCCCCCAGAGTTGCTGTGTCAGAGTTACGTTTATATTTACAATGTGTTTTATCTAGAGCAATATATTGGTTCGATTTGTAGTTTTCATACCATTATGCTAGTGCAAACAGGTTTTAGTAGAAGAATACTGTGAGTTAAGAAAGCCGCGTTAGAGAGGAGTAAGTGCAGCAAATAAAACACACAAGTGAAGGGATTTTTTAATTAGTGTGCAATGCTTAGTGAACAGGTGGGTCTTTAGTCTTCATTTGATGACAGACAGTGACTCAGCTGTTCAGACAGCCAGAGGAAGTTCATCTCACCACCTGGGTACAGAGAACATTCTGGTTTCAGGTTGTTTCTTCCTTGTATTATGATGTGGAATGATGGGCTGTGATGGAACATAAGGGTTTGAAGGATACAGGAAACTCCATATGGTGTGGTCAATGCCTTTACAGATTGGGGACCAGACTGTTTTTGACCAGCGTCAGTGTTTTAAACCTGACAAACGCTACTACAGGAAGCCACTGGCAGGAACACAGAAATTGGTGATGTGGGAGAACTTGAGAAGATTGAAAACTTGCAGCTGCATTCTGGATGACTTGTCAGACGTAACTGAGTGGCAGACCAGCCGGGAGTGAGTCAGAGTACTTCAAATTTGAGTTGACAACTGACGGAGCAGACACCTGATTGGCCTCTGTGTGTAAAAATAGCCCGATCCTCCTGGTGTTGTAGAGGAGAAACCTGCATAACCATGTCAGGATAGCACTATGAAGACAGAAGGATAGACACAAGTTTGCATGTGTTAGGTGATGGTCTGATTAGAGAGATCTGGAACAGTCTGTACAGTAGTTCACAGATCTATAAGAACATACAGTACAGTACAGTATGTGTGGCGTTTGAAAAAAACATGTCAGTTCTGCTGAAACAGTCAAAAAGTTGCAAAAAGTTGTAGTTGATCAAAATGTCTTTGATTACCTTTTGATGTTGCCCAGGCAGGTTTAGATGTCCTAAAACCAGGCTGTTTAAGTGTGATTTCTTCACACAGTAAATGTCAGGATTTGACCTAAGTTATTGCATAGTTACTGTACATGTCCATGAGTAAAATAAGTGTAATCAATCGAGTACATATAAAGGTGCTAAAAGGTCTGTGATGCTCCTTCTTTATACTTGAAATGAAAGATTTTAATGCGATTTCCTGCCTTTTCACTCTATCAGATGGAAACCAGACGCTAAAATGGTAGAATGTTCATTGAAACAGACAAACATATTTCCGTTTATCTTGCAGTTGTCAGAACTGTCAGAACACAATGTGCCGCATAATGCATCTGTTCTGACCACATACTGGATACACATTTATGGTTCCACAATGTTATAATAGAGTTTCGATATCCCAAAGTGTAGTGAACATAACCAGACAAAGATCGCAAGAGCTTTTTCCACACTCAGCCTCACATGTATCTCAAGAATCTTGTACTGTATAGCAACAGATTGTATATTATTGCTGTTATTTCTTTTTATTATTAATAAAAAATTGTGAAGTACATCATGGCTTCAGATTGTGTCAAAACCAGTGCTAGTGATTAAGACCAGCGAGAGACAAAGGAGACGTATGGATTTGGAACTGAAACAAATGACTACTAGCGTGTCATTTGAAACCATTAACATACTTTCCAGCTAGGTTTTGATGCCTCACTGACGTGTGTGTTCTGGTGTCTGGCACCAGGATGTTGGCAGCAGATCTCATGTGTTGGCATTCTTGGAATTTTCCTTCCTGCTGGTTCTTGTGCTCAGCAGGATGTGGTGCACTGGGTGTTCTGGTGCCTTTCAATCATGGCAAGGCATTGCCTTTTTTAGCGGTTTGTGCTACGTTGGCTTTTCTGTGAGATCGGACCAGACAGGCTGCTTGAAGGCATGGGTGAGCCTTGGGTGCCCATGACGCTGTGATATAATTGATGATAATGATATTTAATTCAGATTGTGGTGATGCCAATGTTGTGGCTGCTCGGTGGTATGATGAAGCTTAATATGCAAATAGCATAATGTCCTGTTTCACAGATTGGACATTATGCTATATTTTATATCTGTTTATATATGTCTGTATTTTAAAATGTTAAAGTTTTCAAGACTTTTTTTTGTATTGGGTTTAGTTTTATTCTCCTCATGTCATGCTTTCCAACTTTTCTTATGCTACAGCTTTTTCCCCTAAAACACATTTGGGGGGGAAAGTGGGGTGAGCACTGTTTGCTTTCTTCCACACATATGAGCTCACAGAGACCTACAATTGGCTGGTTTCTTTATGATTGAATGGAGAAAGAGTCTGTCATCCCTCCTACCAGTTTTGCTCTTTTGGCTTTTGGACAGAGATGGGATCAATCTCCTGACAGTAGGTTGAAGAATATGTCATGATGAGGGGGGGAAAGGGGATTGTAATTTTTTTTTTTACAGTCGAGGCTTATAGCATATAGATGGAAGCACTGTTTGAACTATTGTATAAGGTGTAAAATTGATTATGTACAATGTACAATGAGTATTAATTTCTCAGAGACAGCAAGGGAGCAAAACTCCCTTGTATTCGGCGTAAGACCCGAGTAGTCTGTTGAAATATAAGCGAGGTGAAAGTGGACTCAAAACGTGACTAATTTGGAGCTCTATCAGTACCTTCTCTGACATTTAAAACGTCTCAACTGTTATTAATGGATTAAGTGTGTAAGGTTGACTGCTTTCTGTCTTCATATCTGTCCCTGAGCTGGTGAGAGGTCATAGAGGCTATAATTTCTAATTCTGTGTAACACCAGGCTTTGCCGTAGGGATTAGTGATGACCCCAGACTGTTCTCGACCGGTTCAGCACACCAGCTGCCTCTCTACGTGCTTCTCTCTATATATTCATCTCTCAGGTGTTTACAGATCGCAGGGTGTGTAGGATTGGGCAGTGTTGTCTGAGGCTCAGCCAGGCTAGCCGCAGTGTGGCGTGCCCACGCACATCTTAACACCCAAGCCTCTCTCAGTCTATTGGCTATCTTTCTCTCTCTCTCCTTCTCTCTCTCTTTCTCTCTCTCCCTCTCTCTCCCCCTCTCTCTCTCTCTCTCTCTGTCCTCACTTTACCTGAGTTGAGGTTTTTTTTTTCCCTTCATGCAGCACCAGACAGATGAGTCAGGCTGGCACGGCTACCTTTATCTCCATTTTTCTTTCTTTTTTTTTTCCTCCCCCTTTCTCTCTTCACCTTAAGCCTTCTGCAGGAGAGACTGCAGCATCTGGAAATTCACTTCACCAAACTTCATCTATTATTTGCTTTTGCTAGTTAAAAGACTAAAGCAGGTGCAAGTCAAAAGTCAGTGTAAACAAATGCAGGAAAGGTGCGTTACCCCAGTAAGGGTTAGGTTAATATGCGGGTACGTTTGCGTCCGTGATTCCGTGCGTCCATGTCTCTGTCTGCATGCGCACGAGTGCACGTGTGCGTCTGGACTCTCCCAGACAGTGGAAGCAGACGCGTGTCTGTACAGACTGCTGATGAGACTCAGTGTTTACTGAGACACTCGGGGAACATCAGTGGCATGTGCTTGGTGGAGAGAGAGAGAGAGAGAGAGAGAAAGAAAACGACATGCTGCTTTGCAACTTCACAGGCTTTTGCTGCATCTATTTCTGATGTGTATAAATTTGCATAGTGTTTAGGGCCCCTCTCTTCTCACGGGATGCTAATTTAACAGGGTCCAAGCCGCTGGTCTGCATCATAACGTCATGCTGTCTGTCTCCTGAAAAGGTCTCTCTTTTCCGGTCTCCAGTATAGACCACTAATCGCCAGACCCTCACGGCTCTACCTGCCATTACATAAGTGTGAATAGACAGGAACAAGTCTAAAGCAGTCAACTAAACCAACAGAGGAGAGAAAATTGTGAGTGAGGGAGAGATTTGAGGATGTAAAGGAGAGGGGGCGGGGGGGGATCAATACCTCCCTGCTTTTTTTTTTTTTTTGCCTGCCTTTCTCATGGTCTCCCAGCAAGTCACCACCAGGTGTTATGTAACTTTCTCTCTCTCCCTCCCACTCTCTCAATGCCGCTTCACCTCCCCCACCTGACTCGTTCGCTCTATCTTTTTTTCATCGGCACGTTTTGTCACCTCTCCCTCAGGGAAGCAGAAATAAGTGGCAGGCATCCGTCGCTCTTCTTTGTGCACTCTCATCCTTCTGTTTGCCCGAAGCTTTTCTTGTACTTGCAGTATAATTGGTACAGTTATGACAGTTTATATGAGTTATGTAAAACGCTCTCTTACATGAATATGCTTATAACGGGATGCATAGACAGACAGATAGATTGATAGACACACAAATAGAATTCTGTATATTAAACTTCAGTTTTGTTTTCATGTGAAGTCAGCCTCCGCATGGTTGGTGTAAAAGCGTTTACAATTTTGGCCCCGTGCTACGGCGGTATGGAATCCTCCTTTAAATTAAGAATTTTTTGGGGCTTTATAAGCTAACAGCAGTACGAAGTATAATGAAAAAAATTCACCCAGAATGTGAACAGGAAGTAGTCAGCTGAAATCTGTCAAACCTGTCTGGACTACCAAAGATCTGAATAAGTGAACCAAGATTTCTCTCAGATAAGCAAATATCATGACCAAATGGAAACGAGACCTGCTTAACATGCTCACCCATTACTGATCATGCCAGACCTATGAATTAAGTACTATAGTTTGAAGTTCCCGCCTCGGGTCTGAGTGTGCATGTTCTCCCCGTGCTTGGTGAGTTTCCTCCCACAGTCCAAAGATATGCAGATTAGGTTGACAGTCCTTCCGAAAATGCCCATATTATGTGAATAAGTGATCAGAGTGAGTGTGATGGATTGGCACCCCATGCAGGGTGTACCACGCCTCATTCCCTAAGTCTCCTATGATAGGCTCCAGGCTCTCCGCAACCCTGTATACCAACTTAAGCGGTTCTAGACGATGTGTGAGTGAGTGGTTTGAAGTGGTTACGTGATTGTTGTTGTTGTTCTCCCATAGTGGCACTTTATGGTACCACTTTTGACAAACACCACATGCTATGAGAGACGAGCGATCTGTTTTGAACGCATGCTCATCAGTTCAGTTGTCTTTAAACATACTTTATATTTTTGCATGAGCCATATTGCTTATATAAAAAAAAAATACAAAAACCTGTCAGGAAAATCATATACATAATCCATTTAATTGGCCACATCAGAGGATCTGCTACAGATGGCAAAAAAAAAAAAGTTGTTAAACTGTGGAGTGATTTTTTTTCTGTTAATATGTTTATCAAATCTATTTGTAATATATATATATATATATATATATATATATATATATATATATATATATATATATATATATATATTTGAGTACTTTGCTCTGTCCATTCAGTTCTGTCTGGATTCTGTCTGCATTAGTGATCAGATGCTGTTCAGAAACGTTGAGACACGTTGGCTTTCGTTCATGCTGCATTTGTTTCATGGATCTGTTAGGGCTGACTGCCCACACTGTTATTCGAAAGAGATCGGATTTTGCTCTGTTCAGACTAGCAGCCAGAATCGGACTTATTATCGACCTTAATAGATTGTTGTGGTAACGACTTCGGAGGCTTGCATGAAGCACATTACCTCACATATCATTGTTTCTGTACATTCACGCTTTGCCTGTACTGATACATCACCCCAAAGTGCTATAAGACATTTCCTTGTCCAGAGACTCTTGTTCTCTCTTTCCAAACAGTGGTTAAGCCACATTTTGCATTGTGCTCGGTTAAATTAAACAAGTTTTCAGGAGGAGCCGTAACCCCATTATTTCAGTCTTCATTTCTTCCATCATCTTCCTTGCTTGGTTTTTTTACCCCTGGGTTCATGTCTTCTACTACATGATCGCGTGGGCTTAAACTTCCATATCCGTTGCGAGAAAAATAATGGACAGATTAAAAGCTGATTTGAGCAGGTAGAGCATCCAGACTGGGACACACATTTAGGAATCTGATTTCAAACCACCTCTGGCTGTGGTTCAAATCAGATTTGCAAAAAAAAAATATATATATATTTTTGTCATTTGGTTAAACATTTCTTATGCTTTTGATCACATATAAAAGGTGCACGTTAGAAAGTATTAATTGTGTATGAAAGTTAAGAGCCTTGCTTAGAGGACTAGTGATTTAGGGTAGAACATTAAGGCCTGTTTCTTGGAAAGTCTAGAATTTGTTGCCTCTCTCTGTTATGGTCACATTATAATCATCTGTTTTAATTCAGCTCAGCAGAATGCACAGCATGCGCTAACAGTTTGGCCACGCGGTACGACTTAAAGCCAGAGAGCTCAGAGAATATGCTCAGGCTGTGGGTACGATTCTGGAACAGATCTGCTTCTCAAGTAGCTTAAAATACTTCTTCACACCATATACCAGTGCCATGTGTTATGTGAAGAAAATCAATTTCTGCATTTATTTACATTTATTCGTTTTGTAGGGATGAAGAAAAAGGGAAGCAGTAATCAATGCAATCATATCATATATCTTTAAATGTTTAAAAGTTTTATTAGAAGTCGAAACGATTTGAACAAAAAAGCGAAGGTTTTACTCGTGTAATACTGTACAGAGTTTGTGTTTGTGCTTTGTTTATTGTAGTAAATATCACTGCTGACATTGATCTGCCTTATCTCTCTTCCACGTAGGGTAATGCATTGAGGAAGACTTTGCTGACGCATTACTTCGGCCACCAGCGGCACCACTCCAAGGCTCTGGAGTACAGCGCTGGTGGAGGATCATCACCCGGAGGTATAGGACCTCCATGAACACACATCTTATGGCAAACGTTCTGGTGTCACCATTGCTATGCTGCCAATACATTAGAAAATGTATATGTTTCAGAATTAAGAGCGACTATTAATAGATCTTGCGGATCATTGAGTTTCCCGCAACGAGCACATTCCTCTACTTTAGGACGATGCTGCGGGCTGATTTGCGCTGATTCACGCATCATTAGGAGCCTGTGATGGGGATTTTTGTCACAGGGGATGTGTGATGGTTTCAGACTCTCATACCGATCATTTCAGAGCAGTCTATTCATTCTGCACATCTTAGAATTGTACAAGGACGTGAGTGACTCACTTACAGTGGTCATATTCGTTTATAAAAACCTAGTGTGGGGAGTTATGGCTGCAACTCAGTGATCATGTGAATTGACTGTTGAAAGCTTTAATAAGTAGCTGAGAGGGTTATTAAATCTCTCTGCGTGTTCATGCATTATTACATGTATCGGCAGTAGACAAATCAGTAGGGCATCTGGAGCAAGCTGATTTCATGTCCAGGTTTGTAGATTTATTTATTTTTATTTTTAGTTGCCTGGGAAAAGAATGAAAATTTATGAATTCACTGTGGCATATTTTGAAATGTAACTGGTACAGGCTTGAGAATCACAACTGTCTGCTGCTCTACACACAAACCGCTCACGGCAGATCTGGTTGAATCTGGTAGAATGCTGTTCATAGGCAAATTGATTGGTGTCCATAGCCTTTCTTTTTAGAATATATATGGGGTGTGGGGGGACTAAGATCATTATTCTGTTACAGCAGTCACATCGCATTTATACCAGAGTTCATAACTAATAAATGCTACAGAAAGAAAAACTATGTTAGAAGATGAACTGGGCCATGAGCTTTAGTCTGTATTAATGCACTGTTCCACATAACAAAGTGACAAAGTGATTGGCAGCTCGACATTTATTTATTTTAATCGTTTTGTGACGCATTGTGTTCAGTTTCAGCCCACCCATGACCCTGTTCAGGATAGGAGGTATAGAGAATTAATAAGTAAGCGAGTAATTAGCTTTAGAAGTACTGTATATTTTGAATACTGAATATTGAATTGGACCGTTGCAAGAATAATAGGGTGAAATATATTAGATTAGCCTTTCTTTTTTAAATCAACCATAACCTGTTGCTTGGCAGCATATTAAAGGTTCTACTGGCTCACTGGGTGAGGTAATAAATTTTTTCTTTGTCCTCCTTGTGTACATTTCCATGTCGATCAAGTATTCTCACAAAATACTGTTACATGTTGTTACATTTGGTTTAAAGCCTAAATTCTGTTCAGTTTTGATAGAGCTTACAATAATTTACTAGTCAAGACTTGTTTACATCATGCATATTATAGTGCTCCGTGTTTGTGTGCAGTTGTTTCTCCAGGACAGGATTCAGATAAGCCTGGCACGTCTATGGCAGAGATCCAATGTCTTTTGGATAGTGTGGGTGCAACAGAGCTAGTCATTGATCTCGTCGTCAGCACCAAGAACGACCGTGTGTTTGAGGAGAGTATCCTATTAGGCATTGCACTGCTATGGGGTGGAAACACACAGATACAAGTAGGTACCCTTACACAAACTTGTATAGGAGATATACTTTGTGGGTATTGTATTTCACGAAGGATTTGGTTATTATACATTCCATATCCACACGCCTACTGTCTCCCTTCAGAATTCATTCTATCATCAGCTGCACAAGCAGAAGAAGTCAGAGAAGTTCTTCAAAGTTTTCTACGACCGCATGCAGCTGGCTCAGAAGGAGATCCGCTCCACCGTCTCCGTCAACATGTTTGAGATCGGCTGCCGGAAGCGCGAGGAGGAAGGCGAAGTTTCCACCTTCAGACAGAGGAAAGGTAGAGTGGCTGAACGCTAAAATCATAAATAAGCAAAGTGATTATTCCTATGTTTGCTCAGGTGTAGATTGTTCCATTATGCTAACTTGGTGGACATAAACACATTAAGAGAAGATGTTATGAATCTGAGCAAAGTTATTGGAGTAATTGTGGTGATATCAAGATGACCATAAACTCTAAAGGTATAACAGGTAACAGGTGAAGTAAATAACATTGATTACATCATTACAATGTTACATGTCAAGGAGTGGGATCTATTAGGAAAGTGAACAGCCAGTTCTGGAAGCGGGCGTTTTGGAAACCAGAGAGCCAGGTGAGCCTTAGAGACCTTGATGCTTACCATAAAGTGTTGACTAGACCACTGGGCCAAGCATCTCCAAAAACAGACAGTCCTCTGGGGATTGTACCCAATATGTAGTGGTTATGTAGTGGATTACCTACCAAAAGCAATCTAAGGAGGAACAGCTGGTGAACTGGTGGTCATGGGTGCCCAATGAGAGTGGGGAGTAAAGGTCATGGGCAGAAGTTTTATAATAGCACAAATTGTTAAAAAATAAATAAATAAAAGTTCATACTGAATAGAAAGGCAGTTCATTGCAGCTTGCTGTGTATGTGGCTGTAAGCACAGACCAGAAGCATGAAGCAACTGAATAAGGTGCCTTAGTTTGATGAATCACGTTTTACATAATGTGAAGCGCCAGTTGGGTGTGCTTGACTTAGCTGGGGCAAGGATGGTGTCAGGATACAATGGGAAGAAGGCAGGCCCATGGACGCTGTGAGATGCTTTGGGCTGTAGTATCCTTGAAAACCATGGGTTCTGGTATCCATGTAGATGTTACTTTTATCATGCTGCCACTTACGTAAACAATGACCAAATGCACTCCTTTATGGCTTTGGTCATCCTTAAACAGAATTTTTTTCAGGAATGTTTTGAGGAACATGACAAACAGTTTAAGGTGTTGACTTGGCCTCCAAATTCTCCAAATGTCAAGTTGATAAAGAATTTGTGGTCCATAAAAGGCCCCACATAACAACTTTGCAGCAGATATTTTTAGTTCTATAAGGTTTGGATGCATGATACTATAGCACACCTTCTATGGTGTTCATGGCTTGATGGGGCAGGGGGGATTTGTCAATGTGGTGGCATTGTTTAACGGCTTGACTCTAATGAAAGATTGGTTAGATTTGTATTTAGCACTTCCTTTACAAAAGTGTGTAGCTTGTAGGAATAGAGAGGCTTACTTTTTGACCTTGTAAACACACCTCCTGTTTTAATACCGTTTTTTAATTTGTCATTGTCAACAGTCCCTTGAGGGTCCAATTCTTTGTTAATACTATTCCATTCCTGTTGGCCCAGCCCAGGTCAGGTTTGTTCAAATACAATTTGGAGTGTGATTATGCAAGATAATATAAATGTAGAATGCATGAGCACAATCGATAAATATAAAGAACCAGAGGACATAGATACAATATTGAAACCTGTAGGAAAGGTATGTTCTTACAAGAATAAGAAATTTACTGTAGTGTCTCTTTTCAACGTTCCTGGCAGTGTTGCAGTGTAATGGTATAATGTGTCAGGATTGTCCCAAGTCATTTTAGTAGGATATTTGGGATATCTTAAAAAGGAATTATTTCTGTGTAGTGGTCTGGGAAACCACTGATATAGTGAAATTTTGGATTTTTTTGGTTGCTATATTTAGTTCTGAAAGCTGAATGAAGGAAACGTGGTTCTCATTTGCATGTTTCTGTTTTGCATGTTTTTAAAGATAGGTTCTAATTAGGTGGCCAACCAATAAAGTTGCTTACGAAACCTATTGGTCAAAGTACGTAGTCCTTTTTGCTAGGATTTTTCTTCTGATGTTCCGCTGAAACAACCCATGCGGGTTGAAATCAAAAGGGCTTATGGATGTGAAACTTGGTCAACATGTTCCATGCCACTCTCTGCCCTTTTACATGCATTTTGATAATGGTGTTTTAGTGCAAGTGTTTGTTTTGGGCCATATCTTGAAATCTGCGAGTTGTGTTCCCTCTTCCACTAATTTCCACCATGATTGATTTCTTGTTAATTTGCATAATATGAAAAACATACTTTTGCAAACTACTACTAGGCGTTTTGGCCCGTCTTTATAAATGTCAGTACTTATGCCATAGTTAACATTAAGTTATCTAAACCTTCCAGTCAATCCAAGTGGGACAGAGCTTATTTACTCTAACAGCTGCGATTCATGAATCGTCGTATTTGTTTAAACCACATAAAAAATTTTGGTGCATTCTTTTGAAGACATCCTCAAATATTGGTGTGATGGTCAGTGATTCAGGTACAGCCTCAGGTACCTTCACATTCGGTTTCATGTATGTTACACAAATGCTCTCATGTCACCAATAGGACATGCACTGATCAGCCATAACATTACAAAACAAAATATTAAGCCCAGTATTGTCTAAGTTCCCTGATACCCTGTGAGGTGGCATGAGCAACTGGCTGGCTTCACATGTCTTTGAAGAAGCATGTGCAATGTTTGCTCATCCCTGGTTTGTAAGAGTCATGAGAGAGCTCAGACATTAGCATGAAAGGAGTGCCAAACTCAGTTGAACAGGCCAAAACTACAAGGTTCTTATGTTTAACACACTGTTATGCACTGATAAGCCATATCATTACAACACAAAACATTAAACCCAATATTGTGTAGGTTCCATCTGGGCAGCTCTGGCCCCTCTCGACATGACTTCACAAAACCACTGGGGGTGTTGTGTGTCTGGCACCAGGACATTGGGAGTAGATCCTTTGGGTGCTGTGGGTTGTGAGGTGGGGCCTCTGTGGACCAGACTTATTTTCAGGGGTCAGGGGCTTTGGGCTCTTTGCTGCACAACTTTGTTGGACCCCATGTGTGACCCCATGATGTTCTTGTGCCTTTCTGTTGAGTTTAGCGTTGACTTTTTTTTTTCCTGGTGATTCGTGCTGCATTGGCTTTTCCATTGGATCTGTTTGGACAGGATGGACTTTGGTCATGCTTGCCTTGGTTTCCCATAATCCTGTCACCAGTTTATTGGTATATACTTTATAATAAAGTTTAACCTGTTAATATTTTTTTATGTTATTGTTTTGGCTGATTGGCGTATACAGTACTGGATGTTTACAATAATAACAATTTTATAGAAAATAATTGATTAGATTTTAGGGATTTTTTTTTTTATAAGAAATTAGTAATAAAATGTGTATAACAACATCTATGGTGTCAAATACTTGAGTAAAACCAATTAGTAGTTGAGAGGATGATTATTAATATGTGGTTGTGCATAATATTCTTGGGCTCTTAATTCATGGCCATGTCTTAATTATCTCCTTCCTTCACCTTACTAAGTTGTGAACATGAATATTTTAATGAAGTACTAATGTCACCAGTGGTACGCCAGGTGTACATTTCCTTGTTGTTTTGGTAATGTATAGGTAAAAAAAAAAAAAAGTTGGTTTCTAATTTGACCAACAGATTTTTCCAGACCTGCGCTTTATATTTTATGGGTACTGATGTGCGTGTTAGGTTAGGGGATAAAAGTCTTCTTATTCTAGTTTGTATTACCTTGCATAAGTAAAGATACAATAAACATTAAAAAGCTCCTAATGTCTCTAAATAGGTGTGAAACCTGGCTCTTTTTTCCCTTGTAGTTGCCCTTGTTGTCATTTTTCTCCTTTTGTGTTGCTGTCAGATTTGTTTGTGCTATTCACAAAACCTAAGCTGCAGCTGGTCTTTTGCAATTCTATGTCTTTCTTTCTCTACAATAAAACTTTCTTGTCTGCCCCTTTTGCAGGTTATGAGGCCATGCACATGAAAGAGGAGATGAGAGGACAGCTAAAGGACGCCTCTTGTGCCACCTCCAAGGCTTACAGTGCTTATCGTAAGGAAGGAGACCCAGACGTTGAGGTGTCAGGGCAAGGGGGTGAGGAGTTGGAGGAGGAGGTGGAGGAAATACAGATGGGCCAGGCCATCACCATCATGAAGCCCATTCTGCGCTTTATGCAGCTGCTGTGTGAGAACCACAACAGGCATTTGCAGGTATAGTCAAGACTTGTGGCGGGACCATTATGTTTTCTGATTTGAGATTCTTGTCAACACAGTGTCTCTATAACATGTGGCTAAATGTTAATTATCATGGAATTATCATTTTAACGATAAGATGAACTAATGAGATTTTGGAAATAGTCCAAACAGGATTATAATTATACTAGAGCAATAAATTTTAAAAATAAATAAATAATAAATAAATAAAATTTTCTTTCTGTTTATTGTACACAGATGCTAATTACACGATTATGTTTAGAAACCCAACCCATTTTTTAGCCAGCTGAAGATTTTGCCATTGGTCTGTCCATTTCCATCCATGTCCATCTATGCATCTGTCCCTTTGTGTGTTTGTCTGAAACTTGAAATTCTTTAGGTGGTTAAATATCTGAAATTTTGTGGGGGTTTTTTCCAAAAAAAGAGTCACGATTTCAGCAGGGATGAACTATTAACCTGCATCAAGCAAAGAAAGTATTACAATTCCTGAACCGTCAGGCTTACAGGAGAAATATGGTAAAAAAAAAAAAAAATCATGAATGACCATAATAAGAGATCTCTTAAACTCTTGAAGTTCATCATGAAAAAAAAAAACCCACAACAGCAGAAATCAAATCTGTTTAATAATTAAAGTAAAAGCATGTCCACTCACACAGGATTGGGATAAACAGTTGTGTGGCCATTAAAAAAACGTGTGAGTGAGATATAATCAGAAGATAAGGCTTCCGTTTACTAGGGAACATAAAGACTTTAGAGCAATGCAAAAAAAAAAAAAAAGTTCATGTGAAAGGCCATCTGATTGGTCCAGTTTGACCCTATTCCAGAGCGATGGTTGCGTAAGGGTAATAAGTGACGTACGTGACATGATGCTCCCATCGTGCATAGCACCCACTGTACAAGCATCTGGATGGTTTTTTCAGTTGGTCGATCTAGGCTCAGCACTGTTATGTGGCAATAAAATGAAGTGAGCTGACAACCTGAATGTACTAAATGACCATGTTATCACTTCCCTAATTCCCACCCGCATATTCCAGGACTCAACTTGTGAACACATGGCACTGGGAGCATGAAGAACCATTTTTAAACATGAATTGGCCAGGTTGTTTTGCACCGCAATTAAAGCTGAAGGCAGTAGTGTTTGCCTAAGCAGTGTATTTGTCAAGGGGTATCTGATACACATATTATTGACAAGAAGGACAGCAGAGACATGCATGATAAATCGATGTCAACTTTATTATTTTTTATTTATATATATATATTTTTTAATATATATATTTTTTTAACTTGACTGGCCATTTTTCAAGCTTGGTTTGTTGATGCACAGTAATTTAGACCATAATGACTCATAATGATTTGTTTAATCAGACCAAAATCCAGAGCAAGTGCATGCATGTGTACTCAAGCAGCTTCCCCTTTGCCCCTAGATGTCCAAAAATGCCTTTATTTCAATATTTTTTTCAACATTTACTAATTAAATTTCTAATTATTAATCTCTAAATAAATTTAAATGGCTTTTATTAATCAGTTAACATCACATGATCTTTACCCTTTTCGTGATGTACTCTAGTTAATGGGGTTGTAGTTGGCAGGACATCAGACAGACTCTGTTCTGGAGAAAAATTCTCATATTATTTCTCTGAGCAATAACAAGCAGGAGCTTTACTTGCGAGAAACTGGGGTTTGCAGCGGTATCAGGTGTGCATTGTTAGGTGCATTTTACAAAACGTAGTGGCACAGCCGTGCAGCTCGAGATAAAGCTGGGCAGTTTTTCATGTCTTGGTATATTTCCATGGTAAAGATAAAAATTTAAATGATCTGCATGACACGCTGACCATACGTGCACTACAGCTTAGAATAACACATGTACCAGTTATTTATGTGGCAAGTGTATTTAGTTATAGACAGTAGCAATAATAAACAGTTTATTGAAATATTAAGAGTTTAATATTGATTAGGAGCCAGAGATGGCAGTTATGGTTAATAATAGAAAAAAAAAAAAAAAAAAAAAAAACAACAACAAGAAGTGCCTTGTTTCTAGACGGAATGCAAAGTGTTCGGTCAGATGAGACAGGAGAAGGAGACAGGAACCGGAGTGAGAGAGAAAGACATTGAGCCACTGTCAACAAAAGAAAGAATGTGGGTTGCTATAATTCAACAGATTAGATGTACTGTATACTGTATATTAGGTTGGTGTATGGTTTTAAAATTTTATCTGCCTTTTTTTAACCTTGAGCACATGCCCCTCTAAAGGTCTCTGCATGGCTCTGCTCAAGTAAGAACCAGTCCTACATGAGATCTAACCTGAGGCTTGACATTCCCTTGCAGAATTTTCTTCGCGACCAGAACAACAAAACCAACTACAACTTAGTATGCGAGACGCTGCAGTTTTTGGACTGCATCTGCGGCAGCACCACAGGAGGCTTAGGGCTTTTGGGCCTTTACATTAACGAGAGGAATGTGGACCTGGTAATACAGACCCTGGAGAGCATCACTGAGTACTGCCAAGGCCCTTGCCATGAGAATCAGGTAGCCTAGTTGCTTGTAAAGTTCATGAGTTTGTGATGGGATAATATGATTTCTGTTAAATTGCAACTGTTTGACCTGACTTGTCTGCCGAGCTCAAGCAAAAATAGTAAATATGTATTTTTCCCCCCTTTCTCAGTCTTGCATAGCCAAGCATGAGTCCAATGGCATTGACATCATCATTGCTCTTATAGTGAATCCTATTGAGCCCTTGGGAAAGAATAGGATGGACCTTGTTCTGGAGCTGAAGGTACTAAAACAAACTTGCATCTACAAGCTTTTCAGGGTGGTTTTAACCATTTATGCATGTTTTGAAGGTATTTCTGCTATACAAATTAATAACAAGGAGAATGAGCACAGGGCCACTGTTGGTCTGGTAGTTTTTGCTTCTTGAACTATTAATTACCCGGAAACACTGCTGTACACTTACAGGAGCACCACATATACAGCACAATCCTGAAATTGCCATGTCTGTGACGGTGCTCTTCAGAGGATGCTTCACCTTGCTTAGCAATACTTATAATTATAGACCTGTAAAGTGCCAATAAATAATGTTCGGTTGAGAACCCAGTTCTATGAGAATTCTGATTTTTTTTCATGCTTGTTGATTAGAATAACGCCTCTAAGCTGTTGCTGGCCATCATGGAGAGTTGCCAAGATAGTGAGAATGCAGAGCAAATCCTGGACAAAATGAGACCCAATGAGTTGGTGAGTAAAGGTAGCAAGGGTAGACCCTAGAGTCTAACCCGAATTGAATTTTTATTCTGTTTAATGTTTTGAAACTGTTGCATCCCATTGGCTCATTGTTGATACCGGGACAAATGCACAAAGACAGTTATATTGTAATTTCTTCTCAGGCAGCAAGTGACTCATATTGTATGTGTGTGCATGTGTGTCAACAGGTGGATGTGCTTAAAGAGGCCTTTTTGCAGGGAGTGGTAAATGAAGTTGCAGAGGTATCGGGGGACAAGATCAGCCCCAAAGATGTGGGCCACAATATCTACATTCTGGCCCATCAGGTTGGGTTTTTTTTTGTTTTTTACTAAAATATTTTAGTTAAACCTTAAAGTGGGACACACATGAGTGCAGGCACGAAGCATAGTGTATATATATGTATACTGTACACTATATATATATATGATCAGAAACATTTTGTGTGACAAACATGCAAAAGAATAAGAAATCAGGAAGGGGGCAAATAGTTTTTCACACCACTGTATATATATATATATATATATATATATATATATATATATATATACACACTGACCTAAAGGATTATTAGGAACACCTGTTCAATTTCACATTAATGCAATTATCTAATCAACCAATCACATGGCAGTTGCTTCAATGCATTTAGGGGTGTGGTCCTGGTCAAGACAATCTTCTGAACTCCAAACTGAATGTCAGAATGGGAAAGAAAGGTGATTTAAGTAATTTTGAGCGTGGCATGGTTGTTGGTGCCAGACGGGCCGGTCTGAGTATTTCACAATCTGCTCAGTGTGGAATAAGATCACTGTCAAAAATATTTGTGCGTAAAAAAAAAAGATTGGTGTGTAATTTTGTCTTTTTGTCTGAGTTGGATTCCAAAATCTACGGCTACGACAGCTTACAGATACGAGATTTTGTGTGTTTGTTACAATACAACTCTAAAATATACAAAACTTGTTTTTACAACGGATGAATTGCGAAATTATGCACACGAATGCTGTGTGTTAAACCAATGTCAAAAATACGTCATTAAGCCACATGCACAGGCATTACTATCCGAGGGAAGAGGAATCGATTCGGTGCATGCTCCCTGAGTTTTGTATATTTCAGAGTTGCACTGTAACAAACATTTCCATTTCCAACAATCCATTTTCATTGTTTTAACATTACATATATTTTAGTGCTCTAATATTACAGCAGCTTGCAAACAATTTACCTAAAAAATTAGTAAGAACAACACTATGCATTTTGTCTGTTTATAGTTATCTCATGTTGGTGAATTTTCTCTTGCATTTCTTAGCAGTTATACCAAAAAAATTGCAATAAAAACACATGTTGCCAAGAAACCGAAAATCCTTTCATCCTGAAAACTTGTCTGTCTCAGAAACCTCACAGTTGCAGTTTTACTTCAGATTTTTAAATAGCGCTAATGTTGAGAATCCTCCCAAAAATGCTAAATAAATGTCCTCTCAGAGAAAATGCCACCATATCCACATTTGCACAGTTTTTAGATTAATTTCTGTGCAGTGTCTGTCCTAAGTCCATGTAACAGTAATAGTAACAGTAACCTTAGATTGAATACATTTAATAGTCACTATTCCAACTACTTCCAGGAAATGAATCAGCACTTTTTAAACAATCCGAATTAAGAATTCAACAGGGTTGCGGTTTAACTATATTTAAAAACATCTTGTTAAATCTATTAAATCTACCAAATTGTATGGATTCAACAACCAACACAAGGAATGTATACACACACAAACTCCAGCAGATTTCATAACCATGTATTACTTTATCAGTTGTTCTTTTATTTTGTTCCCTTATAAACACACACATGCACGAGTTTAAAGATAAATTTACCCAGCGTACACACACTGCCCGCAGCCCTGCTCATTTTCTCATGCTCAGCTCTCAGCTGGATTAGCTAGTGTTTTTTTTTATTATTTATTTATTTTTATTCTTATCATTTGTGTGCAATGTTTTCCATAAGAGCAAAACTAATCACAGTCGCAGAATCTTCAGGAAACCCATAGAAAAAAAGGAACATATAAGGTCATTCGAGATGGTTGGCATATTAACAGAACCAAAAAATATCATCATATCTCTTATAGGGGAGAGTATTTAATACCTTAAGATAATACAGTCCATAAGGGAAAACGCATAAAGCACTAGGCTTGTTTCTGAGCTTGGATATGCAAGTGATAGTGTTGAAGTCCTCCTCAGCCCCTCCAACCCCCCACACTTCTGCGTACATCAAGAGATTTCATAATTACACCTTTCCAAACACTCACACTTTAATTTGAAGCATAATATGTACTCAAAACGTATAGCTGATGAATATGTATAGAAACGCTCCTGTCTTTGTCTCAGTGTTATTATCAGGAGATTTGAGGATGAGTCAATGAATAGCTGAGTGTCTAGTTTGAAGTAAAGGATGCTACTTGAATTCTTTCTAGATATTTAAGTAACTGGAGGAGGCTACGCAGGGGTTTCTTTCTGTTGTTTTCTTAAGAAGCTGTTTGCTTGAGTGCAGGATGTTCTTTCTTGTTTGTCATTGATCCATTTCTGGGGTGTGCTTGTCCTCCTGCTTGAGATGATGAGTGCAGTATCTTTTGACTTTAGGCTGGTCATTATTAAGCTGTGCAGCTTCATCAGTTTTGTGCTGCCATGAATCACATTGCTGAGGATGTTCAGGCCAGCATGCTTATCACTGCTCGGATTGCCTAACTGTGTTTTTATAGGCGCAGTTAAAGACTAGTTTCTTAAATACCAGGACTTGATGATACTTGACGTCTGATCCCTGAAAATCAAAAAATAACTTGTCGCCAACTTGTAAAGGAGTCACATCTGCGTGTGGAAACTGTACACACAATAGTTTATCAACACCACTTGCGCAATACAGGAACTCGGCTGGAAGTTATTGCCACATCCCCTGCACAGTACAGACCTCGCTCTAAGCCATTCCACATAGGACATTAAAGCAGTTCCTAGGAAGCCAGCATGCCAGATATGAAAGCAAGTAGTCTGATCGTGGCTCCAGCATAATGAGAAAACTTTCTACCTTGATTATATCCAAGGACTAGTCAAACATTGGGATGTGTGCATTAGTGTAACAGGGGACTTTTACTCTTGTAACTGTGTTCTGTAATTCTGCACAATCAAAAGTCCCGTTTTGACTTGTGCACCCCGTGTACATATCTTAATTGATGCTTTAATCAGAAATTATTATTTTGTCTTTACAAAGATATACCTCACATTTAAATAAATAAATCATTTAAAATATATACAGTATCTGTTCTGGTTACTTTTCCATCAAAGCCCACATTGAAGTTGTCTTCAAAGTTGTACTTCCTGTTCTGCTGCATAAGCTTATACTTTTTATAGAGAATTTTTTTTCTACTTGGAGATTGTGGGACTTGGACAGTTTTTCAGTAGACAATCTTGATAACTGTTTTGCTGCACAGGATTAGAAAAAATTTTTTAATTATTACTATTATGGCACAACAGTGCAGTGTGTTGCATTTTTATAAATGTATGTATATATGTATATCTGTAGCTATGGGGTTCTTGGCTGGATCTGATGTATGTATTTATGTATATATGTATTTATTATGTGTGTAGCTATAGGGTTCTTGGTTGGATCCTGAGCTGAGAATACTGTCTGTACAGGTTTTTTGCATAAATATCTTTTAAATAGAGGTATTTTATTGGTAGTAATGTAGCCAGTAGGTGAATTGGCTTTACTACATTGTCTTAAAGTATGAATTAGTGTGTGTGCATAGTGATGGATTGCTGTCCCATCCAGGATTACGTAGATAGACTCTGCATTTACTGTACTGTGATGAAATACTGCAAATGGGTTTATTTCAGATTATGATATATTATTTCAGCTTCTTCAGTATTCTTACACTATTTCTTTGCACAAGTACCCTTTTGTTTTTGCTATTGGTATTCTTTTTACTTTAGGTTTGTCTCTTTCCGGTCCTTCCTCTTATAAACTATATTTTAGAGCAGTGTTATCTGACTGATGTTTTAGTGTTTAAATAGAACAGTATCGGTAAATCGTATAAATGCTGTTGATTCACAGTTGGCACGGCATCGAAAAGTGCTGCAGCAGAGTCTAAAACCAGGCCTGGATCCAGACGACGAGGGAGAGGAATCACTTCGATACTATGCTAGACATACAGCTCAGATAGAGGTACAAATCCAATCCTAATAAAACATTAGTCCTAATCCAGTCTTTAGATACAGTATGTACACCTATACTGGAAACCATTTAAGTTTCAATTTTGCTAAAAGCACCAGTTATTTTATAAGTAACCACAACATGCTTCTCGTTGTCGCCCAAGATTGTGCGTCATGACCGTACTATGGAGCAGATTGTGTTCCCCGTTCCCAACATCTGCGAGTATCTGACCGAGGAATCCAAAGTGCGAGTGTTTACCACCACGGAGAGAGACGATCAGGGCAGCAAAGTCAACCACTTCTTCCAGCAGTTTGAAGACCTGTACAATGAGATGTTTTGGCAGAAGAAAATGAGGAGTATGCCATTTTTATCTTTCAGCGAAAAAAACACATCACATGCTCCGATCTGTGAAATGTGATTTTTTTTTTTTTCTTCTTCTTTTTTTTTTTTTTTTTTTAAATTCTGTGCCATTGATTCTGTATAGATAATGTCGCTCTCTTCTGGATATCAAAACACATCTCTCTTTGGGGAAGCATCTCCTTTAACCTGGCTGTGCTGGTCAACATCGCCGTAGCTCTGTTCTATCCGTTCGGAGATGATGAAGATGAAGGTACCTGATCTGTTTAGTGATTTTAATAATCTCCTGAATTGTTTTCATTATTTTCAACAGTTTGTGTACTTATTTTAAGATACTGGTCCATCCATGCTTCCTTTAATGCCATGTTGAGTCTTTTTCTGTTTAAGCAGCTATGAACTGATTTATGTTTCCCTGTCTTTCAGGTGTCCTTTCCCCTTTTCTGTCTGTCTTGCTGTGGGTGGCCGTAGCCATAGCCACGGCTATTCTCTTCATCATGCCCAGGCGAGGAGGCATTCTGGCTTTCCTGATTACAGTCATCCTCCGCTCCATATATACTATAGGTTTAGGCCCCACACTGCTTCTGCTCGGCGCCAGCAATGTAAGATTGAAAAAAAAAAATTCACTTGGCAGCAAACGGAGCGTATGCTATATTAGCTTCAGAATGAACTGCAGCTTAAAGGAATATGCAGCATTTTTCAGCCTGATCTTTTTTTTTTTTATGTTTGTCTACTATATTTCTTGTTTAAACAATATAATGACCACCACAATGGCCATTAGGCTAAGTGAGATTTAGGTTAAAAAGGTTGAAATTCTTAGCAATGATAATGATTGTGGTATACGAAAAAAAAAAAACTCTTTTGAAGAGACCTTCTTAAAAAAGATGGTGTTTGCTATTACTGCATTTAAGGGTTTATGTTATTAATTTCTTATAATTAATAGGCTGTTAACCTGCTGAATGTGTATAACAGTCGAAAGCCTTCCTGTATGCCAAAAGAAAGAAAGATTAGACGACTTCTAGGGCTACGTTCACATTACCAGTGACTCGATTCCAATACTTACCCTAATGTGACGCAGATCTGATTATTTTAAAACATCTGTCTTTATGCACAAATCTGATGTTTTCAGATGGATCTTCCTGTAAATATGTGATCCTTGATTGGATATACTGTATATATCCAATGACATAGTCAGGCAACTTGAGTGAGAACAGGCAGATGAGAATTAATGCGCATTTAGCATCTGTGCTTATGTATAGTATATGACTTTCTTCCTTCTTCTGAACCGATCTGATCCAGTTTGGTTATAGCCTAGTTCTAGTCTGCAGTTTGTGGTGTGGTGACTAATTTTGTGAAGGCTTGATGGAAGAAAATGTATAAGACCGTACTGGCTTGTCATGTGCGGTTAAAATACAGGACTAATCATTACTATAGAAAGTACATTTTTAACTCAATTCAATTCCTAAACTCTCTTAACTCAGAGTTTTGTGCTAGTGTAGGCCTTTACGTCAAAATTTAATACATAAGTGTGTATCTTCAGTCAATTTCTTCAGCAAAGGGCTCTTTACAAGCCTCTTCTTTTATTTAACTATGCAACATTCTCTGTAGACTTTACAAGAATTGAATTCCATGCTCTTTGCACTGCCCGGGCTGCACGGATGTCTTGCACGCTGAGTCTTGATGATTGTCTGATCTTTTTTCTCTCAGCTGCTGAATAAGATTGTCTTCTTGGCAAGTTTCGTGGGAAACCAGGGCACATTCACACGAGGGTACAAAGCAGTCATCATGGATGTCTTCTTCCTCCTGCACGTCTTTTACGTCATCGTCTGCATGTTTGGCCTGTTTGTCCACGAGTTCTTTTACAGCATACTGGTACTGTCGCACATTATTGCATTTTAGCTTCAACATTAGCATCATTAATAAATGATAATGTTCGAACTGACATTATTTTATTTATGGCTCTCTAGTTGTTCGATCTGGTACGCAGAGAAGAGACGCTGTTAAACGTGATGAGGAGCGTAACGAAGAACGGGCGATCCATCTTCCTCACCGCTGTCTTAGCCATCATCCTGGTCTACCTCTTCTCCATTGTGGGATTCCTATTCCTCAAAGATGACTTTCTGATGCAAGTGGAACGTCACCCTGCACTCGGTACGCACTGAAGGGGATCCAGATGGGGTCAGCTGGTATAGGAAACAAATCAGGTGGTATGGGATGGGATGGGATGGTGAGATGGAGTCTGAATGGATGTTGATTAGTTTTCCTATTACAGTATTTATTATTTTAAGGGTATGTAACCTATCACAAAATAAGATAAGATGTCATACTTTTTACTCATTTAATGCTTTGAAATGTTCATGAATTAAGTTTCAACAAGCTTCACATATGAGCCTATTTTCTTCTCTCACTCTTTTTTTTTTTTTAATTAATTAGACAGAAATTTTCAGCAATTTCTTGGTACAGAAAGCTCGGAAAATACTTGGTTCTAAAAACTGTACTGCTATACCTCAATTTTATATAAATAAAATAAATTGTACAAAAAATAAGCAAATTGAAAGCAAATTAATAAATATAATCACAAATCGAAAAAATAACCTCAAATGCAAAAAAAAAAGTTAACTAACTTTAAATTCTTTTTAGCTTGAAGTACCACAAAGTGTACATTTCTCAACTGCTATAGGGAAATCGTGTTTATTTTCAATCAATGTGTTGGCCCTACAAGTTGATACCTTCTAAAAAAAAAATCTGAATTTAAGAGAACAACCGCTACAAAGCCAATAAAGCCAATTATTAGTTACGTTGCATAATTTACATTCTAATCATGTTCATTGTTCATGAGCGATCCGCTTATGTAATTCACTCCGTAAGCACCCTTGTTGCCTGTTGGTTTTAATGACCCATTGAAATTCTGTTTACTAAAACAGCAGCAGAGAATGGTAGCACGCATACAGGTGTGTTATTGTTCTTGGCTGTGTTTGTGTTGCTCTGCTAGCACGTGCACACTTGTGTAACCCAGCCACGGCCATGCTGCCTTATGTAATCCGCTCATCTGTGTGCTGTGCCGCACTGATCTGCTACAGACAGGGGACAGGGGAAATAATAAATCATCACACAGAGTGTACATGCAGGGTCATGTGTGTGAACATGCACGTCGTCTTTCTGCTCAGCAGCCATGCCAGCATGAACACGAAACAAATTAACCTTCAGAACACAATGTACACAATGTGTCCGTTTCATCAGTCTGATCATCACCGCATGGCTGCGTTACATGAACATAGACGTTGTTTTTAAAATTTATCCCTTATTTTTGATTCTTACTTGAGATAGTAAAAATAAACTGTTTTTTTTTTTTCATTCTGAGTGTCAACTGGCCAAATGTCAAATATATCCTCAATATCGATATACTGGAAGTATATCCATACACCATGTAGAGTGAAAGATGATCCCTTTTGTCATTTTAGAACTTGTTTCTGATCATTTTCCACAGAGGTTTACACACTAGTCAAGTGCAAAAGAATGTCCCAGTATTTCTAAGCGTTGTTCGAGTCAATCCGGGACTTTTGATTGTCCAGAATGACAAAACACTGTTATGAGAATATGCTAGCTTGGATACCCTCAAGGTTTTCTCAGGTATAACAGAGCCATAATTGAAGTGCCTGTTTCATGTCTGGAATTCTAGCCTTCCAGGAACTCCTTTAATGGCCCAAACGTGTGGAGTGAGGACTGTATTGGGCGAATGCGGCAATAACTCCCAGCCAAGTTCCTGTAATGTGTGATTGGTGTTCGTGAATGATTGTGTGTACACTTCCCCCAGACAGATGTGTCTGTTCCACTAGTTGGCAAGTTATCCATCGATTTTCCAAGCATCATGCATTCCACTCTGTGAATGTTCAAGGTAATGACTGCAGTGGCCTCAAAGCCACCATATACAGTCATTCACTGACGGTAATTTACGAAACAGTTGACTTGATGGAAAAGTCTATTTAGCATAATTACTCGTTGTGAAACATCAGCCTTATACACTCGTACAGATGTACTCACTTTAACATTTTAACAAAGACATGATTTTCTCCTGGTGTGGTGTGGCATGCCAAATGGCATCCATAACTGTTGGAAATGAAATGAAGATAAAATGTCTAAGGATTTAAGATCAGGTATCAAATTAAAGGTGGCTTTTTTATGGCCCTGGTTGGCTCCACTTACCGTCCTAAAGTGAAGGTCACTGCAGATCAATACAAAGTTAGTCTGATTGAGATGCATTTCTGTCCTGATGCGAGTGGTCCCTTCCAGGTTGACTCCGCCCCCATCCCCAGGACAAAAGGACTTAAGGATCTTAAAGACATTAAGATGAAAAATAATAACCTATGGTTTTGCAAACACATCTGGGAAAATTTGGAATGATTTCTACTCTTAGCCACCAACATCAAAACACTAATTGAGGAAATATATACTTTTAAAAATTGGTATTCATAACTCCAGTACAGTTTAAGAGCCTTGTAGAATCTTTGCAAATATTAAACCAGACCTGGAAGCACCTGGTGGCTTAACATGGTCCTTTTTGTGGCTTTTATTTTTAAACCATATATTCTCAGTACTCTCCCATGTCTGATGAATAACAGAGGGTTTGCGTAGTGCTGAAGCGAGTGAGTGCATCTTGTCCTTTTTGTTCATGTGTTGTGCAGAGAGGTTAAAGTCAGCGAGATTTACAGCCCCTGGGAGCTGTGCAGTGGACAGCTGCCCCAACGAGTTCACATCTTCATACCATGGTAAGCTACAGTCATTAAACAAGCAACATCAACTCGTAGAACATTCTGCTCCTGTTTGTAGCTTAGTCAAATAATTGTTTATTTACTTTGATAGAAGTGAATATGGGGATAAAGAGTTAGATACAAGAGTTTAGCGTTTAAGTAAAACAAAAAAAAAGCTTTTTTTCTGAACAGCTATACAGTATTTGCCATAATTATTATTTCTTAGAAAAGCAATCTTGGAAAATAATTCAATCCTATCACTTGGATGCTAGTGTAGTGTTTAAATAGTTTAGAGTGCACCTCCTGTATGACTATAAAGAAACAGGAACGTTTTACTGCCACAAAAGTCCTCCAAAGTCTTATCCTTTATTAAGCTATTGTAAGCCCATGACCGCACACAGCTTCTAACACGCATAATTGAGAATAATTACTGCACATGGTGTTCTGAAACTAGTGTAAAAGTGTGTAAAGAGTGGCGCTTTTTAACTCGCGCAGGTTTTGATGATGTAACAGCATTAAAAAAGTGCTTCTGTTGCACCACTTAGAAGCTCGTGCATTAAGCACAGAATCGGTTATGTCCAGCATGGCTGATCAAGCTGAAAAACATCCAGTCCTGGTTACTGGGTAATTGACGGGTGCATCTGTTTGTTTAATGTAAAAAATTATTTTAAAATCGATTTTGCAGTCCATGAATCGAGTCCAAAGAATTGCGATTCAGAAGTGAATCGATTTTATCCCACCTCCGATCCCTGTGTGTGGAGTTTCCATGTTCTCCACATGCTTGGTTGGTTTCCTCTAGGTACTCTGATTCCTTCCCAAAGTCCACAATTGCCTGTGGTGTGTGAGCCTGTGTTTCCCGATCCAGGGTGTCCTGCCTTGTACCCAGAGTTCCCTAGGACAGGCTCCAGGCTCTCTGCGATCCTACACAGGATATAAGCAGTATGGAAACTAAATGAATAAACGAACAGTAGCCCTATTGAAAAAAAAAAAAAAATAAGATTTCAGTACTAAACCAAATATTGCTTTAGATCACTTATGTCAGCAAAAAATGTGAACAGGATATTAAAAAGGATATGCTTACCTAAATAGTTTGCGTTGTGATGTATACCGAATCAAACAAGGCCTGACGTGTAGATATACTGTAGATTGTAAACGCATCTATAGATCACAGAGCTTTGTTTGGTGCTTCTTTTTTTTTTTTCAGTTTCTAAACAGTCTGTGTTTTATTGTTCTGTAGGAGAAGAGGAAGCTGAGGATGCATCAGAGCGAGTGTGTGACACTCTGTTCATGTGCATCATAACGGTCCTGAACCACGGGCTGCGCAACGGAGGTGGCATAGCTGACATTCTCCGCAAGCCTTCCAAAGATGTGAGAATAATATCACACCATGAAGCACTTGAACAATACAGTTAGGACAACCATTCATATACATATACATACATGCACGATACAAATAAAATCTATAAATAAAAGTATGTGAAATTCCCCTGTGTGTAGTGATGGTGTTAGACTGGTGTTCTGGTAGGAATTGCAGTTTAGATTGTGTTGGATTTCATTTAATCGCCAGCAGCTAAGAAGCGTTTTGCAAGCATCTGTTTACGTATGATGCAAGGCTTAATTCAGATATCATATACAGCTACCACAAAAAAAAATCAACACAACTATGAATGTCTCAGGATGATGGTTGCACAGGAAGGTTTCAGCTAGTTGAAGGATTGAAGGTTATATTTGTGCAACTTATAGTACAGTATACAGTTAACTGCAGTTTGAGCCTTCAGAGATGAGAATAAAGAGTAGACAATTGAGCTTTTTTTCGTTCCTTACAGGAACCCATGTTTGCCGCTCGCGTGGTGTACGACCTGCTGTTCTTCTTCATCGTCATCATCATCGTCCTGAACCTCATTTTCGGTGTGATCATCGACACGTTCGCCGACCTGAGAAGTGAGAAACAGCGCAAGGAGGAGATCCTGAAAACCAGCTGCTTCATCTGCGGTATGTTCGAGGAGATCCAGCATGACGAGAAGCAGTAAAAGTTATTATCATAGCGTTGTGATGGGAACGTCTTTCCGCTCTCTTGCAGGGCTGGAGAGAGACAAGTTTGACAACAAGACTGTGTCTTTCGAGGAGCACATCACGAATGAGCACAACATGTGGCACTACCTGTACTTTCTGGTTCTAGTGCGGGTGAAGGACCCCACTGAGTACACCGGCCCTGAAAGCTACGTGGCCCAGATGATCAAGGTCGGTCTCTGTTCTCTTGACTAATTAACATGAGCAAATTCTGTGTTATTAAATCTTTTATTAAAAATGTAATTAGTTTTTTGGGGGCTTTTTTAGAAACGTCAGGATTACTTTTTTTTTTTTCCTTTTTAAAAAATAAAATAAATAAATTCGCATGAAACGGGAATGAATGGTAAATAAGGTTAGTGATCTGCTGTCGACAGACAATTGCCAGTATAAAGATAAAATCAACCCGCAAGATTTTGCATAAGTCACTCAAGACTCACGCACACGTTCTTATCAAAGGTCACAGAGGGCACCATCATGTCAGTCATGCTTACTCTGCTAACACTAAAGCATGTTTTATTGAACTCTTCTGTTTTCACTGTCATCAGACTCAGTAAGACTTTACTTAGATTTTACTCAGTGAGGTCTTTTGAAAAAGAGATTTTTGACAATCAAGAAGTACCAAAAAAAGTTTTAGAATTTTGTTCTAAAATATCTTCATTCGGTTTTAATTAACGTTTGCCAGTTTGTTTTTGTGTTGCTTTTATTTTATTTCTACCAATGTATTTATTCCTGTTTGTTTTGATTTAATCCTTTACTATTTTTACCCTCCATTATGAGGAGAGTTCAAGTCAAACAGTGACTTGTAATGAAATTTCTTGTGAATGAAGGCGTGAGACCGATTGACATTTACATAAGACTTCAAGCACAGTAGGGAAGATTCTTAGTTGAAGTAAAAGTTTTGAATGGTGCAGATGTTTTAAAACAGCTGTATGTTTGTGAATGACGAGCGTGGCCAAGGTGGGTCGGAGCTGACTGCATGTTTAAAGGATTAGTACCATGATGGTTTCCAAGCATTAGCAAAAAGTGCATTAGTCTAGCACGTGATTATGTATATGTAGAAACAAAGGTAGTTTTTACTTTTATTTATGCGTTTTTTGTTATTCTACACAATAACAGTCCCAGTTTTTACTGGTTCTAATTACCTTTCTCCTGTTACTAATTTCATGCTGACCATAGGATCAGATTTTTTATGCGGAAATTATTTAATCCAGTGAATGAAGAACAGGTTTAACATTTCGGGGGGACAAAAAGGTTCATACTGTTTCATAGGTTAAAGTTTACGTGATCACTTACTGACTGCATTTAAAGGCATTTAGCTCATGTGGCGTGAGGAATAAGAATGTATTGTGTTGCAAAAAATCGCTGCATTTAAATGCACAGAATTTGTACTAAGCACCAAAAAATATATATATATATATTTTCCATATTAATGTATCTACAGCCGCAGATGTCTCTGGAATGCAGGAGCAATGTGTGTCATGTTTGTGTATGTAAGAGAGAGAGAGAGAGAGCAAGCATGCACCAGTGTCCCCAGTGCATTAGTCTGTGGGTGTGTGTATACCTGTGGGTGTGTGTCTGCACGACTTGGTCTTGCGTCTCTCGCTGAGCATGTTGGAAGTGGCGTGGTGATTAACTGCTCATTAACAAGACCGCTGATGTTATGTTAACGAGCAGAGCAGAGGGGAGACAGAAGATTTGCTGAGTCGTGCTTGTTAGCACTTTTTGGCAAGGGCGTATGACTGTAGCGCAGGCTGATATAAAACTTTGACAATAATTAGAAAAATTAGTTTACAAACTTACTTCATTATACAAAAAAAGGATTGTGTCCTAATGAGCACGTACAGGTTTTTTTTAAGTCGAAATAAAGCAGCAAATGAATAGACAGATTGATGGTTAGCTCCAGAAATATCGGCACCCCCCGAAAAAGACAGGTAGGGGTTATGAAAAAGTTCTTTGTGGATAATGAGCTCTGTCTCCCACTGAGACAAGAAATTTAGCAACAGTTAATTCAGTTAATGTCACCACACCGGTATTGGTACATTTGGAACAAAACGTAACTGAAGTAGGAACCAGTCATACACGACTTTGTGTTTATGTGGGGTATTAATACAGGATGACATGAAGGCCAAATTCCCTTCGAGGTCATTCATCCACATATGGGAAGGTGAGAAACCAGACAGCAGTGTGTTATTTATTTGCATATACGAGGCAGTGATTATTTTCGAAATAGCAACATGCCTGAAAATGTCTACGTCCGCTGTTAGAGAAATCATTAACGATTTTAAAACAAGTGAAGCTGCTGTTTATAATGAATCTGCTTGGAAGTGAATTTTGCCACCACAATGTGTGATTTGCAGAAGATGGCATTTTCAAGTCAAACATCTCCAAATCCACAATTAGACATAAATTTCTGTGTAAGTTCATTAAAGCTCACTAGGCATTTTTTTTCTTTTATTAGATTAGATTAAAATGGAGCCTTTTGGCACACAGGGAAGATTTGGCATAAAAAGGTGTCTTCTCATACAGAAAAGAAAGTAATCCATTCTGTTCAGTGTAGCGAATGGTGTGTGAGGTTGTTCTTCGAAACATACTGGAACCTTTTGAGGACACAAGAACCAGTGAGTGTTTCAATGAACAAATTTGCTTCAATTTAAAACTTTTTTTGGTCTGCTAATTAGCTTCTTACCCTCACTGATATGTTCTACTTGTTATGCATGGATGAATAGTAGCAGACAATTTGATGGATGAATGGTTGGACTGAGCAGACAGTTTTCACAAACATGTCGCAAGCAACTCACATTTTATGTCAAGCTGGTTGTGCTGCGAAACCCTCAGCCTTGTCGATTAATCTGACACGAAAGTAAGTCAAGACAAAAGTGTGTTGGTAACATTCATCACAGTACAAAGAAAAGGATGCATGTGTAAATGCATGCAGCTGAAATAAAGAAATGGGGGGGGGGGGGGGGAAGTCGAGTAACCACGTCGAGTAACCAAGCCACTTGGACAGATGGCAAAACGTTTAAAATGATTTTATTCTGATATCGTCATGTTTCACCCCCTGTAATGAGAACATGTGGGTATTAATCAACAGCTAATTAACAAGTCTTAAATAGGACTGTGCATCATCGTGCAGTACAGTGACCTCTGTTTCCTAACTGCTGCTGGGTTTCACATCCATCTTTGTGAAGTTTACACCAGCTTCTACTGCTTCATGCTGCTCATTTACACAAAGACCTCATGTCACTTTTGTCCACTTAACTGCTTTTGTGTAATTATCTCATTAGCTTTGCTAATTATTCCAGTGTGGAAGAATTAAACCCTGCGTTCTCCCTGAAGTAAGATCAGAGAAGGATGAAGGTCCTGCTTTTGTGCTTGGAATGGTTTGAAGAAACCTTTGCAGTCTGAGAAAACCAGCCAGATGGAGCTCTGCTGGAATTCTGGATGTAAAATCGCCACAATTGATAAAAATCAGCTTTTGACTAAAATTGCACCATATTTTGAAGCCTCTACTTTAAGAACCCACAAGTGTATTCCACCAAAATGATGTTGGAATGTTTCCTTTCACCTATTAGCATTTTAACAGGCTTTCTGCCTGCAAACATCTCGTGCAAGAAACCAGAGTTCAATCTGCCTAAAGATGTCTAAAACTGTTCCAGCCACTTGTGAGATAGATAGATGCCATATACGAACCAGACATAATCATTATCAATCCAGTTTGTAATCAGATGCCGGCTCTGAAAATGTATAATATAATAAAAATGGAGAAGAGCGCTTACACATTCTTGTACAGATGATGTTTTAAATGAGCTAATAAAGAAGTATGAAGTAGAACAGAATTAGTCACTACGTTAATCAGCTATGACACCGTGTAAATGATCAGTTTTTCAGATTGGTCATGTAGTGACTTCGGCCAGGATAAAGCAGGTGAAGTGTGAATGAAGACAGCACTGCGTAAGAAACTAGCCGCATCCAGTACACTCCTGTGGAACAGTGTAGGGGTACTGAATTAAAATGTAATCAGGTCCGGTCAATACAGTTTTCTTTAAACCAAGGTCCGAATTTTATTTTTGTGTTACAGATCTCGATGCAATCATTATAAGTCTACAAAAATTTGGCATTTTAAAGTTTCAATAATATTTGTATGTTAAGCGTGAACAGATTGAGCTTTGATGGCCTTGTATTTTTTCTTGTATTTGTACAGAATCCAAACAGCAATATTTAATCATAATCAATCTTTAGTAAATCTTTTATATTTAGTATTTGCATGCTGCTGGGCTATAAATGAATGTGAAAGGTTGCTCTGTCATACAGGCCCTCACCTCAGACTGCTGTGGATATGCTTGCTCAAACGACCTGTGTTTTGTCTCATGGCAGTGCTTTACATTATTGGCCTTTATCAAAAATGTAGTCAAACTGGTTTTAAACTTCCCACAGGAAGAATAAACATATTGATTTGTCCATTTATCTTTGAGTGTTCAGTTTTCATAGACTAATTTCCTTTTTTTTTTTTTGGAGTAAGCCACTCTGTTGTGCTTTTGTTTCTGTTTCCTCGATACGTTCTGTCTATACACAGTAAACTATCGTGTTGATTGTGTCAAGTCACGCCCACCTTGAGGAAAAAAGATCTAGATTACTAGTATATTAATTATTCTCGCGTATCGGAAAAGGGTAAAGGTCCAGACCTGTCACTCAGCCTGCAATCTGCCATTTAGTAAAATCTGTACTAAGGGTTCATCAGGTTCCCAGCTCTAATGCATGCTTCTAGTATTTAATGGAAATGTCATGATTCTAAAATTGAAATGTTGTTTGTCAAAATAAGTGAGATTATTAATAAGTATGGACTCAATGTAGCACTGAATTCCTATTAATAAAGGATGGCATATATTGTAGATACAGTTATCCTTTTTATGTTTATTCAATATTAATTACTAAATAATTATATTAAATTCAAGGTTAACCAGTACATCGTGTTTAGTCATTTGGACAGTCAAAGCATTGGTGTCTTTAAATGGACCTGCAATGGAGTGGAATGTTTCAGTCCAAACCTCTATATAGTAGAAAATGTCAATTTTTCACTATGTGAGGGGTTCTCCCAGATGACCATGTGCCTAATAAAACTGTCAAACACCATCTGTCCTGTATAAGTTTACTGAATGTCCAGCTGATATGAAGTTGTTTTAAAACCCCCCTGTCTAATATTTTGTCAAGATGATTTGTGGATGGATTTTTTTTGTTTGCTTTTTGATTTTGTCTGTTTCTGTATGTGCTCTTTATAATTTCCTATGTGTTCAATTTTTTCTATCAAACAGAGAAAGGTCTGTTATGGTTTTACCAATATGTTCATAAAAAAAAGAAAGAAAAGTAAATAGAAGATATTAGATGGGAAGAGTTGGAGCTGTGTACCTGTGTACACTGCAGTGGCGGTCATAAAGACAGAAGAACTTCAGAACTTGTAGCCACGCTTGAATATAAAGCAGCAGATATACTGCAATGGCTCATTATGCATATACAGTGTGTGTGTGTGTGTGTGTGTGTGTGTGTATATGTATATGTATATATATTTATATATTTATATATATATATATATATATATATATATACACACACACACACACACACACACACGCATAAGAGAGAATAAGCAGGTACTGCAGCAGCCACAGCAGTGTTATGTAAGCCATCTCAAGTGGCCCACTAATAGCTCAGCCCTTCCTCACACGTGCTTTCCTCTACCCCCCTCCACTTTCCACACAAACGCGCACACACACACCCCTGCCCTGCCGCTCATTATCACACAGTGAGTCAGGCATCTCCTAGGCAACACCATCGTCATACACCGTTGCCGACAGCAGGAAAGGGAGGGGGGAAGACGACGGGTCTCTGGACTCGTGATCACTGCACAGTGCAAAGGTCATTGATTCTGGGTGGGATAACACACTCACACACACATGCAATGTCCCTTTACTTTTCTATCTCACTACACAGTATGAAACCGTGAGATCTCAAAGTGTGTGTGTGTTTGTATATGCAGCTGACTATTAGATGGGATGCAGTGACTGATCCTGTTAATCAAACTGATTGTGGCAATCATGTTGCTATTTTCAGTCCTGGCGGTGTTGTTGCTGCATTGTAGGTCTGTTGAAAAGCAACTTAGTGAATATTAGAATAACAGCATAACACTGATAATGGTGTGTTTCAGATCAGCCGGGTCTATATCTTATTTGAAAATTGATATTAGGCTCCTCTTCTGTGCTTGCAGTTTTTCCATACCATGTCAAAAAGACAGGAAAATGTGTATTTCCACTGTTTCATGTTTAAGGACCGTAGGGAAGGGTGGGGTGTAAGTTTTATCAGCTGTGCAGTTGGGAACTTCTTTGCTGGCAAATCAAATGTTTATATATATAATATAATATGTTTATATATTATATTATTATAGGCAGAAATTATTCTTTTACATGTTTAATGTTTGAACACGTCTGCTGTGTCCAGCTCAGGAGTCAGAGGAATAAACCGTATTTAAGCATTTTTTTTAAAATTATAATTCCCTCTTCCATCATTTGTGAACAGTTACATCTAAGTCATTGTAAGCCAATTTTATTGTTTCTGTTAGCTTCTTTTTTGTTTTCGAACAAAAACATAAAGTTTAATTTATGTTTTGGATGCAGTTTATTTTTTGCAATTTATTTATTTTATAATTTTTTATTTTTTTGTGAAATCCCTTATGATTGTATAATTAATACAGTTGTCTAATGGTAAATGGATAAATAGATGCATTTGATGTTATATTAGTAAGCTCAAAAAATTTTTAGTTTAGCTTGACAGAATGCAGCGATGCCTTGTGATTGCAGTAGAGAGCATGTGAGACGGAGTGAGGGGGCGGGGCTTGCAGGTGGTATCAGTAAATATCAGAAAGATCAAACCACCTGTGCAGATTCATATGTTGATTGTCGCATGGATTTTTATTTTTTAATTTTTTTTTTGCAGAGGAAAAAAGAACACTAACAGAATAATTACTTCAACCAGCATGTTCCATTGTTAATTTATGGAGCTGCTGCGAAAAAGAAAAAAAACATCCAGATGTGGCCGGATATTATGGCAGTTGCTACTTGCTGTTACCTGTGTGTGAGTAGTGTACCACAAAACCTGATCGTACAATCCTGTGGGGCGTAAAGTTATAAGACAGTGCCCCGCCCCCATAAGTCATAGCCCTGCTCAAGACACAGCCTTACGTAGAAGTGTTGTAGATGAAGAAGGGGATAAAACATATTTAAAAATGTCCAAAGATACAGTCCAGGCAAAACCACGGTCTTGTGCAGAGCTTTTGAAGTAGACAGACTCTACGGACTCTTATTTTAAATAAGGCTGACACATATTAAGGCAGTGTTGGAGATTTTGGCTGGCTCTCCTGGATTCCCTCTACAGGAGGCAGACTTCCTGCATGCAGAGTGTGACCTCATGCGACTCGCAACTTAACATGCTGGTATAGACACTGTGCTGTGACATTCAGCAGCTCTGCAGGAGTAGCATATGAGTGTGTTTACATTTTACATATGTGACTCTTGGTCTGTGTTTTTGCTCCTTGATGTGGTGTGTATACACAGGGTGGTTTGATCCCTAGGTAAAGATGCATTTAAAAGAATCAATTCCAGCCACTTCATGACTGCCGTGTATGTGCCGAGCAGTGTATATACAAAAATGTTGTATACAAGTAACACTTCTTCGTGCATCAGAACTGATGTTTTTGCATGATTTTCCTTTATTAGTGCAAAAGTTGTTCTGAGCGGAGTCTGATAAACTACTGACTTCAGGTGAAAAATATCAGATTTCATATAAGGAAAAGTCCCTGTGGATGCAGACTGTTGGGCTGCCGTGTGAGTGTGTGTGAGAGAGAGAGAACACAGCAATCACACTCAAGTTTGCTTCTAGGAGAACTCCAGTATGGTTCAATTTCAGAGTGAACATTATTTGAACCTGATTGAACCCAGTTTCATGAAGTGATTCAAACTTGATTTTTTTTAAACAAGCTGCCTGTGATGTAACACTTGGTTTGCTGCGAATTTTTATAATTTCCACCTTTGTAGAGAAGAAGCCCATTCTATTGCAGTTTGTAATTACCTTATTGTTTTCCATTTTTTAAGCTTTATTAGTACTGCGTTTGTCTTTTTCTCATTTTCCTATAAAATTTTTTAAATAAAAAAAAAAAATGTTTTTTGAGATGCATATGTATGAAATGTTTCTTCTTATTATTATTATTATTATCAAAAACAAATTCATTATACAGTATTGTTAATAACGCACTCTTCACTCCATAAAGAATAATTTTGATATAAAGTCATTAACTACTTTAGTTTGAAAGCATATTACGTAGCGCACTATATAGTACCAAAGCCATTTATCCTAGATCGTATAGAATCTCCCTAAAGCTTGTGCCGTTCGTGAGGAGTAGGAATTGGGTTGGGCACCATTTAGTGTAACATCCTGTTTAATGAACACGGCTTCCTTGGAAGCTCATTTCCATGTGTGCCAACAAATGCTTTGTTTAAAGACAAAGGCATGTACGTGAGTGAGTCCGTGCATGCGTGATTGATTGCTTGCATAAGAGTGAGAGACACTCTGTTCCCACTTCTAAGCGCGGCCGCATCCTGGAACTCGCAGCACCTTTGCATCCGCCTGGCTGTGAAAAGCACCTTACATAACTGCGTTTGATGAGTGGCTGAGCTTTACTGTTACCTCCTCCTTATCTCTCATACTGCTGGCTCACACACATCGACACGTGCACGAACACAAGTAAACATTTATTGACCATAGGTCCATGTGCTATAATGGCAGAAGGAACTTACCTTGCAAGGAATGCTGAACATTCATAAAGAGATTCATGGCCAGGTGTGTTTAAAACATATCAACCTTACTGTACTAATGTTGGTGAACAACTATATCTTTGTCCTTTTATATTAGCAGCAGCAGCAGCAATTCTTACCACATTTTCCTGGTTAATTTTTAACTTTGTGGCTGACACTTTTTTTTTATTCTCTCTCTCTCTCTTCTCTCAGGAGAAGAACCTGGACTGGTTCCCACGGATGCGGGCCATGTCTCTAGTGAGCAGTGAAGGAGAGAGTGAGCAGAATGAGATGCGTTTACTGCAGGAGAAGCTTGATACCACTGTCACACTCGTAGCACAGCTTTCTGCTCAGCTTGCAGAGCTCAAAGAACAGGTAACGCACTCTTACCAGCCCTAAGTGCTTTGACACACTAAATGAGAGGACAGCATACAGGCTCCTACTGTCTTGTCCTAAAGGTTGCCCTGCAACTTGACTGCATGCATACACGTGTTTTCTGCACATATTCCAAAAGAATGGAAAGGTAAAGGAGCATAGAATAAAAATAGGGTATAATATAGACATAATCCACCACACAAGTGGGTAACAGTCTGAATTTAGAGTAACACTTTTTTTCATCACAAGCCTCATACTAGTAAACAAATAGACTGGAATAATAGAGTGCTACATTAATTTTTTTTTTTTTTTTTTTTTAACTAGGGTTTGTTGGTCTTATATTAAGATATAGCACACACTTGCACTGTTATACTCCTCGAACTTGACCAGTTATTCTGTGCAATGCAGCATAGACTAGAAAGCAGCGTTGCAAACTTTGTTGCCAGGTTTATATCCTTCTAACAATTTTAATTCAGTAAAGAGTCTATCGACAAATCTAGATATTAGCTACAGTATGGAGAATTTTGAAATTCCAACTTTAAGCATATTTACAAAAAAATATTTTTTGATTAGATGCTTTGTGCATGCTCATCTTTTAAAGTGGTCCCAATTTTAAAGATTTAACCTGCTTGAAATTAACATAGAATTTTTTTTTTTATAATTTTTGAGTTTTTTATATATTTACAGTATATATAGTGTGTGTGGCAGTTTTACCAGGAAAAAATAAAATACACCAGTGCTTGATGTATGAACAATGGAGTTAAAAAGTAATAAATAAGCAAAACTTTGAAATACATAAGGTTAACATTAAATATATATTTGTAACCAGCATCCTACTGTCATGACCCATTTAATAACATAGTCAGAAATGGGATGGGAGGACTTTCTGCATCTCTCTGGTCTGGCTTGGAGAGTCTGCAGCTGGGCATGTTAACTGCCGAGATGTTTGAGCTGTTGTAAGGTGGAGCCAGCTCTTAAAAGTGGAGTCAAGGGGGTTGCGGGCAAAATTTCAGCATAATTGTTTTTTTTCTATCTTGGAGGGTTGCAGTGAAAAGGCTTGGAGAGCATGTTTATAACTACTGTATGCCCTGCCAATTATGGTCTTTTCAGACGACGCCTGTGGCAAACTTCCATGCCAAGCAGGAGCGGCATACTTTAGAACAGGGTGGATTATACCAACATAGCTGGTCACCAAATTTGATATAGGCACATCAGACTCTCACAGCCTTTGCAAAAAAGTCAAGTTCCATTAGGCCATCTTGACAAAACCTTCTATACTGTAAGTTGACCCCACTGCAGGTCTGATTAAATCAAAATCCCAAGTACTCTCATTGTGTCACATGATGGATGGAAATTGTTAGAGAGACAAAAAGATAGGTGTAGATACAGCATAGGTGGCATTTTCATCACTGCCACAATCAAGGTTTTGCACTTAATTTGATTCAGTGCTATTTAGTTACGTCAGTTGCTATTTTAAACCCAGTAATCTGAATTATCCAGGGCCATTTGGGGTAATGTTACATTATCAGCATGACAAACATGGAGTAGGTTTAAATCATCTATAAATTTCCATCTGAGTACATCAGGGTCTGACTTAACAGTTAATAGGAGCAAGGAAAATCAGGCGGCCACGACATGTCATAGGCAGTTCAAACTTAAGTTTGGACTACTCTGAATAGCATTCCTACATAGCCAAGACATAAGGGCAGCCCTGACACCTAGCAGTAAGAGGCGCTCCATTGCGACAGTAAGGTCTACCTTGTCAAATGCTTTGGGAAAAATCAGTGGTGATAAGGTTGCAGAGAAGTCTCGAATACTTTATAGTGTGTGTCCAGGATGCTCACCAGGGCATGAGTAAATCTTTCCGGCCAAATCCCAAACTGGCAAAGGTCAAGGTTTGAGGATATATTACTTCTGACCCAATTCACTTCAAACCTCTCTGGTATCTTGTTCAGCTGTGGGGTTAATGATCCTGGCCGTTCATCAATTGAGGGGGGTGATTTTTTTTGGACAGGAACAACCATTGCCTCCTTTTATTGTAATAAAACAATTTCCTTAAGGAATTGCATGTTCAGAATGTCAGAAACTTTCCCACTCTGTGTACAAGCAAATTCCCTCAATGCCCTCTGGGGTATTCCATCTTGGGAGATCAAAATCCGTCAAATCCATCAAAATACCCTCAATTTGTTATATACTTCCCATGGTTGAATTCACGGGAGGGCCTTACGGGCTGGCTAAAATGCAGGTAGGTAATGCCAGGAAGGTGTATCGCTGCTAATGTTCCCACCACACTTTGCTGGGCGTTCAGTGGCACTCTTCAACCTATTTGAGGGATTTGGGGAAACCAGCAAGGATGGTTTGAGGAGTCAAAACTCCCATGTTTTATTGCTGTGTCTTTAAGGTAGGTAAACGTAGGGTTATTAGGTGTATCTGAGGAAAAATCACTAGGATATTGATACGATATGGATGATATTTGGATCAGGTTCAAACTTGGACACCATAACAGTATAAGATTTGGATCCTGTGTTTTTAAGTGGTGATAGTTTGAAGATTGTTTCTTGACCCTCCGCAAATATTCCACTCTGCATTAATTGTTGATTTTTTTTTTTTTTTTTTTTTTCATTCAATCAAAATCTTTCATGCATGGTTATACTGTATGTAGGTGTGACTGTTTGTATTTGCTTTAAACCATAACCTTTGTGAAACAAAGAATGATTATTCTCTGATTTACTGCTTTCTACCGCCTCTCCTTATTCACTCGCTAACTTGTTCGACCAACACTCTCCCTCTCTCAACCAAAGCATGCATCCAAATTACATGACATAATTTTCTTCAAATAGCCCTGGGAAAATTGAAAACAGAAAATTGTGCAAAAAAGATGTTAAAAGCAAAAGGTGTTATGCACAACTATCAGCCAATAATGGGAGGAAACCCCACAACCCCTATTTCCTATGCTCCTGACTTGCATTTTGTCATGCCTCAAGCTCTCTCAGTTTCACTCCTCTTACGAACACACTGTCTCAGTGTTTATGGAAATGAGCTAATGCAGAACCACACCCTCTCAGAGAGCACCAATGCTGAGCTACAAGCTGGAGAAGGGTATCATCTTAAATGAGGTCATATTCCAGTGAATATTTAATTGGCTTGTTTAAGCCTTGGCCAAATATGACAAAAAGGAATGTTTATTTCCTAAAATGACCAAAAAGTGAATTTTGCATAATAGCTCCCCTTTAAAACCCAACCATATTACATAATCAGCTGTAGGAGTTTAATCAAGCTGAGTGTAAAAATAACTACTGTTGAGGGTTTATTAGTTTTACTTCTTTGAGGCCATGCAGTATTTTACCATTAAAACTAAATTTGAATTTCTATCATCAGGAGATCACACACAGTTATTCTACAGCCAACTGTGGCTTGAAACCAAGAGAGCGAAATTGGTTGAGTGGGAGGAGTGGCATGAGGTAGAGGGCAGATACCACTTTTCGCTGATATGTTGTGCTGCCATGTGACATATCCTGAGCAGCAGTAGTTGGAGATTAGGATTTGGTGTATGAGTGAATTATGCAGAAACTTGGTAGATCTAAATATTGAATCTAATAAGCTACAAGACTTAAGCTGACAGATATACTCAGATGATTAACATTATAACCTGGTTTCGCCTGGTGCCCCTGGGGTGGCTCTGGCCCCTCAGGGTTTGCTGGGGGTTTCGGGATGTGGCCTCCATTAAGCAGCCTTGTTTGTCGGGCACATCCCATGGGTGTTTAGTCAGAATGGAATCTCTGGAATTTGGAGGGCGGTTTAGCCATTTTGGGCTTTTTACTTTCTGGGCCCTTGCACGGTGGGCTGTGGTTGGTGGACTGGGTGTTCTGGTGCCTTTTCAATATGACCAGCATTGACTCTTTCAGTGATTTGTGCTGCATTGACTTTTCTACGGAAACAGACGGAATGGGCTTGCTTTTGGTCCCTGCGGGCATGGTTGAGCCTTGCCTATTATTATTATTATTATGTGGTGATAATATTCCGGCAAATTCCGGCACAGAGCAAGAATTTTGTAGAAATATAAAATTTACCACATTTGAAGAGGCTTGCAAGCTGTGTGAGAACATACCCCTTAAGAGGATACAAGTTATACCTCAAGAGGTGCCCAAATTTTCCCCCTTGATATTTTATGGTGAAGGTACTCTCTGTTAAAACAGGAAATGCTCACAGTTGCATTCCTTGATCTGGTAACTTCCCTAGGAACTTTAAAACTGAACCTAAATGGGATTCCATTGTCATAGAGACATGGGGATGGGCTCATTTTACTCAGACAACCAGTCAGTCTCTCAGGGTCATTGTGAAGTTGTTAAGCCACACCCTAGCAACCACTTTGGAGCACCGTAGCAACTGATCATATAGACTGTCATTATGAGAGGCCCGAGTTTTGCCACGGCAAGCACCACTCACATTTTCTTTAGAAAATTTACTTGTTTAGTTCTTCTTCTTATTTTTATTATTATTATCTCTAAAGACTTCATTCATGCTATTTTCAAATATAGGCCATAAAACTTGTAGTCATCTTCCTAAAAACAAATCTCTGTAGCTATGACCCTTCTGGGCTGATTTTCTTGGTCAAGCGGTTACGTTGGGATATTGAAAAAGTTCAGAAATGTTAAACATGCTTCAGCAATTCCAGAACCTGCACCAGGACCTTGGTCGTATAAATAAGCTCTGAGTATTCTAATACAGTATGGCACATACAGCTGTGGCCTATCATCCGTCTGCCCCGTTGTTTCACAAAGAGCACTGGCTTTGATCACAGACCGGTCATTGGGATAGAACATTAGCATAATATAACCTAAACCTTGCTGGAATTAAAGTAAGCAGTGAATATTGCGTACCTTCTGCAGCGACTCTGATTCCTGGCGGTCATGTGCCAAGGGCTCTCTGTAATTCCCCTGGACACGCTAGATGTTAAGTAACTTATTAAAGCGATTTCTCTCTTGGCATCAGGCCTAATTAAACAACCCCCCCTCTCCTCTGAGCTCCAGTCCTGCTGAGGTATGCGAAACTCTACTAATATGAACACCCAGGACAGTGGCTTTGCTCAGCTGGCTGTGAACATTCACATTTCTATTTTAGGAGACAAAACACAACATCTTTCTAAAAACATGGTTGTGTGTTGTTTGTCTTATTAGGAACATCTGTACACCGACTTATTTGTAATATCTAATCAGCCAATCAAGTGGCAAAACTCTAAGTATGTTGAAAAGTTCATGAGCATGACGGTTAGTTTAGGGTTTTTTAATGGTCTTCCCAGTCCACGAGTCTGAATTCAGTAGATGTGCTAGAACTGGATATTCACAACATGCAAGTACACCTAAAAAAAAAATCTGCTATCCTACTGTATCACTGTGGATCAGAATCTCGAGGGGAATATTTCCAACATCATGTGGAATTGATGCCATGAAGATTTGTGCTTGTTTTGAGAGCAAAGGGAGGTCTACTTTCTAAAGTTACCTTAAATGGGTATAAACATAGTTAAACAAATGTGACAATTTAAAAAATGTATAAGTGGAGATCAGAGACAAAGTGCTGGTCCTTTGAATTTGTCAGTTTCCCAGTCATTCATACAATACATCGTCTATACCGCTGTATCCTGTACAGGGTCACAGGTGCTTAAAGCCCATCCCAGCCAATCCATCACAGAGTGTGTGCACACGCACACTATGGGCAATTTGGGAATGCCAGTTAGCCTAGTCTGCATGACTGTGGGAGGAAACCGGAGTACCTGGAGGAAACCCACCAAGCATTTACATTTAGGCATTTGGCAGACGCTCTTATCCAGAGTGACTTACTTTTTTTTTTTTAATTATTATTATACATCTGAGCAGTTGAGGGTTAAGGGCCTTGCTCAAGGGCCCAACAGTGGGGTTTGATCCTGGGATCTTCCGAACCGTAGTCCAATGTCTTAGCTACTACTGAGCTACCCCTGGCCCCAGTGCTTAGGGGGAACATGCAAACTTCACGTATGCAAACTTTGCGTCTTCACAGACCCGAGGCGGGAATCAAACCTTCAGCAAAGTAGATTATTGTTATCTTACGATATGTCCGTTAATAAGACATTAAATCAGAAATAAATAACAACGCCTGATTAGATTTACTCTTTTCGCAATAAACATTTCAATTTTTCTGTGGTTGCAGTTCAAGGTATTCAAATACTGTAGTTTTATTTCAAAAATAAATAAAAAGCCATTACATTCATCCAACTGAACTGGCTGTGAACCATCCAGCTAGGCTTTTCCAATATTTTTTTAATGAGCATTGAAAATAATGAACGCTGAATGTGACTGTCCTTCATTATGTGAAAAGCAGCATCAAAGCTCAGGAATGTGTACACTATAACTTTTCCTCATCTAAAACAAACTCTTAAGCATGTCTCAGACATTCACTTCTACATTCAGGAGTTCAGAGAATTTGAAAGACATTCATGTCTTTTTTCTGAGTTTATCTCTGAAGGTTGAGCTGATTGATGGATTGGACTCTCCTTTTTCCCCCCCCCCCCATGTGTGTTTGTAGATGACTGAGCAAAGGAAAAACAAGCAGAGGATGGGCTTTCTGGGTCCAACACAAGCCAATCACCACATGCCCCCTGCACACTGAGAAGAGGACCGACAGGACACACATCACTCCTGTCCTCAGATCACAGACTGGTTTTCTGTTCAGACCTTGAGCTTTTAGAGAAATGCCTAGGGACTGTCTCACTCAAACCTCTTACACAGCAAATCAGCGATGTTTCTCCTGAGTCCCCTGTCTAGGGCAGATCCCTAATGGAAATGCTGCCTGAGGATTTTTAACTATAAAGTATTACTTGTGTTTTAAATGTCATTCCATTTTATTGGTCTTACTTTTGGCAGTAACTGGAGAGCAATGTAAGTCAAGGTGAACTTCAGGATGTACCTCATTCACTGGGGTTACTGCTGCTTTGGAAGTGCCTTAGAGCTTTTTCTCATAGAATAACTGCTGACTAAAATGTCCTTTTATCCTTTAGAACTGGAAACAAAATGTTCATCTCATCTCACAGTCACTATTTGGGTTCATTAGGAGAAACATTTTCAAAGTTGTTGGTCATTTTTGTTCAATTTTATTAATAATGTATGTCGTGCCTACTAAGCAAATCACTGCACCGGGGTACCTTTTAAAAACGTTGTGTGTGATTAGTGACTGGGTGAATGTATGAATGCTGGATCGGTTGCAGTCAGCAGACATGGCCAGAAGATCCTGCTGACTTACTTCTGTCAATTATTGATTTAAAGCATTCCCTATTTTAACATTGAAATGTGCTTTGAACAAGACAGCTCAACTCACTCTTAAGTCACCTTATCATGTTGTTATTGTTTGTGGTTTTGCACAAGTGACTTGTGTGAGGATTGAAAGGGTGTTATTGAGAAGAAATGCTTTTTATGTTCAAATGATCTCAAACGATAGATTATTTTATTTGATTATAATACTGTAATAAAAAGATATCTATGTATGAACTATCATTTAGCTCATTATTCTGTGCACTCTACCTATGAAGACAGACACACACACACACGCACATAGACAGCAGTAAAGTCACCTAGAAAGTGCCCTACACTTCACCATGTGACATTTCCCCCCTTTGAGTATTTATAGTCCAGAGTTCTGTCCGTCTTCAAGCAGTAGTAAATAATTACCATCCATGAATATAGGACTGCAGTTAACCACTCTGTCTTCTGAGATTATGAAATGTATCTCTGTGAACTTTCAGAGTTTTCACGTCCATGTTACAAGAAAAAAATCGGATCACTGGAATCAACTTTTGATCAACTGCCTCCCCTCCAAAAAAAAAAAAAAAAAAAAGATTTAAAATATAGTCCAGGTTTAATCTCACCATTTTGGGTAAATGTGTTCAAATCCTACATCACTGGGGCTTTAATATATAATACGTGTTGTATGTGTGGGTAGATATCTGGCCCAGTTCCAGAAATGGCAGATTGGTAGCCTACGTGAGAAACAGGGCTGCCAAATTTAGCCTCTGACTGAGCTACTAGCACAAACAGCCATCAATAAGCAGGGAAAGTTCTGGAAAGCTCTGTCTAGTCAGTGAGATGGCAGGACAAGCTAGTGCTGCTCTTAACAAAAATGATGTAAAGTTACATTTAGTAAAATCACATTTTTCTGTATGTTTGTGCGTTTCTTTAAATATGTGGCTGTGCTATGGTGTTTTTTTTTCTGGCAAGGTTTGGCTTCACTTGTTGTCTTAGATGAAAAATTAATTGCAAACCAACACAAAGTTAGAAACCTGATCAACTTTCTCTACTGGTGAAAGAATTCTACCTTAAAGGGAGGGAATCATCTCAGAATCTTTGGCAAGTTTCAGCAAAAGTCTTCTGGCAGCTCATGCTGGCCCAACACATTAATAATAATAAACACGCTTTATGTAGATTTTTTTGTCCTATAATTTGTCACCCATTTGTAATTTGTCCAACGATTGCCTTATGTACGTTTCCACGGGGAACAGACTGTTTCTAAGTTAATTCCCTTTTATATAGTGCCAAAACAATATTGACACACAGTCAGTATTTGACCAAGTGTTAGAATATAAAACATGAAACTTATTAAATGCATCAAGACATTAGGATATATCTGACTTTTAAGGTAATTAATTTTTACAATGTCATTCTCTCTTGTTCAGATATAAAAATTAACATATTTTCAAACAGCCGCATTGTTGAGAATTTCAAACGTACAGTCAGGAAAATATAATTATTTTATTATTAATCTAAATTTATATTGATTAAATTGAATAGATAAATAGATCTATCCATCTATAGTTATTGAGCATATAGAATCAAACTCATGTTGACATACAGAAAATCTATATTTTGAGGAATCTTTTTCTACTGTCATATATATATATATCTTTTCAAACATTATGAAATGTGCCACAGTGATAAACAGACAATACAAACAAGTGTTAATCTAAAATCTGCCTTCCTGCATGTGACGAGTGCATGTGATGTGAGGTGTCACACGAGAAGGACATGCAGCAGATGAGGGAGTCACATGAGCGGTGTAGGAACAACCCCGAGGCTCTCTTCCTTAAAAACATTATGAGGGGGGAAAAAAAACATCGGCCACTCCTTTTTTTTTTTTTTTTTCTTTCTTCATTTGACTCGGTGTTGCATAGACAAAACGGCCTGCTGAATGGCACATACTAAAGAAACCACTTTGGCTGTATTAGGCTCGGTTTCATCCCAGAGTTAACGACTTTTGTTTTAATATTATAGCTGAGTATGCACAATTGTCACAACATGTATTGGCTTTATGGCTTTGATTTCATACTGTGAGTGCATTTGTGCAAATGAAGGGGGCTATTATGTCCTAGTCATTATGTTGCCTTGATATGTTATTATACCTTAGGGCATAACTGAGACCTATACATATTGCCCTATTTTTGTTGTATGAACATTCACAGAAATAGATATGGCAATTATTAAGGGACGATGAGTCACAGACATGAACGGAAAGCTTTTTTTCCCCCTTCACCCTCAAGTATGTAGCCCACATTCTGAACCTCAACTATTTTCTATACCTCTTGTTTAAAGTGACAAACTTCAAAAATCATACCCTATGAGTACTGTCTTCACAATGCCTTTTTAGTATACACTCTGTAGCGTGTATGACATTGTCAATTATATATTTCTAATAAATGCAACAAGAACAATCATATCAAATCAATTAGAATGATCGGGCAATGACCTGCTGTCTGTCTGAGTACCCCCTCTGACCCCCCCTGACCCCATCTTTCTGCTGCTGACAGTAGTGCTGCTGTTTATCCACTGTGTAAGCAAAGACTTCAGACCACAAGCCTGTCCTTTTACTGGACATGATTTACAACTGCCAGTCTGTATGCAAGACTATTTCTGTTAATGATCTTATACTTATTATAGCCAATAAGCAAGTCTAAGCAATGCGTGTCTCAAAAAAAAACTAAGGACAGTATGTTTTTGACTGTTACACAATGGAAAATGTCGAATGATGTTTTTGAGCAGACAATAAATACAAAAAAGTATGCACATATCAGTTAAAAAATGTTATATTCATTAAAATGTAACAGTATTATAAAACAATATAAAGGGCGGCTGCTTTAGATTGAAAAAATAATAATAAAATTTTACTTTTTAGTTTATACACTGCAATTTCAGGACACAATCAACCAAGATACATTATAAACACTGCAATATTTAACATACTTTAAGCCAGAATATCTCACACTCTCTCAATTGTTGTTAAAATGATTAAACATATAATATACTATATAAACAGCACTTTAACCACATTTGTTTAAAAATAAAAGAAGAAAAGTGGCTAGTTTCAAGTTGACATTATCTTTGGATTAGTTTTGGAATATGGACAACTTCCTAAAAAAAATAAAAGCACACATTTGTGTGTTTTAAATAACTATTTAATGTAAGTGCCCCTTTACCTTACTAGGCGCTAATAAATAAATAATAATTATAGCTCACTATAACTAACTGATAGTGATCTTTTCCGTCATCATACACTTGTCTGGTTGTATATCACAGACCCCCTTGTAAGCACCACTGCTTTAAGGAAGACAGCAGAATTAAAAATGACGTGTTTTGGCGTAGAACATTTAACAATTTTTTTTTTTTGGTTGAGAAAGTAACAGTGAGGATTTTTCATAGAACTGCTACCTATTAAGGCCATCAGTCTGATATGCAAATCCTATGCAAACAGAGTGAATATGAAGCTCTACCAGAGTGACAGCTGTCCTATTGGATCACACATACAACCTGTTAGATAAGAATATCCGTCTTGGCACTGGCAAAAGCAAGGATACATTTATTTTAGTGGAAACGTCCAGACGCCAATACAGAAAAATACAGGAGCCTTAAAAAGGACAGGAAACTGTAATTTACTGCCACTGTACAGTATGCTACTGCCACGCCATGCAAAGTGTTTCTTCAGCTGTACACTCACACAAATAGACATGCTGTGGTAAAATCTGGATTTTCCCTCGACACACCACACACTCAACTGTTTCACATGTTTTGCTCCCAGCAAAACTTTTGTCCTTTTTCCTTGTGCCAAGCCTTTGTCCCTGTCCTGCTCTTAAACCTTCTGCCATTGCTGAGTAGAGGGTGAACCCCTCTGCAATCCCACGAAGAACACCTGATAGCGGTGTTTCCACATGATAAATGCTCCTAACAAGCAGACGATTGCCTGCGCCAGATTCAACACCATCTGCAGCAGGTAGTACAGCATGAGAGTGCTTGTGACGGCAGTGCAGTCTGTCACCCCGGTGTAGGCGAAGGTGCGTGCGATGGGGTCCTCTGGCTCCAAGGCGCATATACAGTCCTGGCGTATCTCCCTGCATATGAAGCCATTGGTCAGAGAGTAGTGGTGGCCCTGAAAGGCGATGACTACAATGGAGATGACTAGTCCCACTGAACACAGGAGGAAGTACAAAAGCTGGAATTATACAAAAGGAAGACAAGAGCAAACATAGTAAGTGAAAGGTCTTGATTTGGCCATGGCATTGCATACTATATGGCCAAAAGTACTGGAACTAAGGGACCCAAACCCATTCCAGCAGGAAAATGCAACATGCACAAGGCAAGGTCCATAAAAACATGATTGATCAGAAAGAACATGAGTGGCCCTGACATCAACCCAAATGAACACTGACTTGGAACACTGACTTGACTCCAATAAATTGTTAGGCCTCCTCACCCAACCTAAAAAAAACATTCAAAATGTAATGGGATTTGTAACATGCACATAGGAAAAACACCATATCATCCTACCGTAAGGTGAACGTTTTTTCTGTTCTTTTGGTCATATAGTGAAGCAGTAAATAAGGTATAATATATAAGAGGAGCCTTATAACAAGAATTTCTTTAACAAAGTTTCAAATCTTCAACTGTAAATGGACAACACCTTGACCTTATATCTTTCTAGGCAAACAATAAAAACTATAAGGCGATGCAAAAAAATAAATAAATAACACCATGTGTGTGCATACATATCACAGCCCTAGACAGAGTATGTTCTTTACTTGACCTTTGTCTGAACACCACCTACATTAGGCACAATTATATTTTCTATAGATAGATGTACAGTTGCACCTTGGCTTCCTTACCTCATGCCTATAAAACCAAGGAGTGTAATGGAGAGCTTTAGTCTAGTAGGTGCAAATCTCAAAGTAGGTGCAAAAGCCCACACACATACAGTATATTAAAAGAGTGAACATAACTTTAATACATAAACAGCACAACATTATTAACATAAGGAAAGGTAACGTGCAGAAGAGAAAATGGATTCACACCTACCTGTACTGTCGTTCCCTGACTGATGCTCTTCGTTCCCGGTTAAACCTCAATGCTGTGTTTTTTTTTCTATTTTTAAATAACCTATGTATATTTATCACCAAACCTTGCTTGATACTTTACCAAAACTTGTGTTTAGGAATTGTTTTTATAGTCAAATGATTTTCGTTATGCTGTTTGTTTAGTGTGTTTATACTGACTTCACATGACACTTTAACTGCACAGTGCTTGACCTCATTCGACTATTTACACACTACAGCAACAGAAGTGAATACTAATGCAAACTGTTTTTTTTTTTTACTGTAGTACTTCCCCCCATTTCATTAAACTTCAACAATGAAGGCAATTTTGTGTACATGTATACTAAATACTTCCATTTCATTTTTCAGGTTGTAATTTTACCGAATGTGGACACATTCAAAAGGATTGAATAGTTATACAATGCACCATTTACTGTATATGGGCAGAGAGATATCAAGACTGTGTAGTTCTTACATATTATACAGCATTATTTTACTCGTATACTACCAGTGAAAAGTATGGATACACTATCTAATTCCATGATCGTTCCTAATTTCTTATTTTTTTTCCATGTTGTGAAACAAGGCTGACGACATCCAAAATTTGCAATAATCTCCTTTGAACAGTTGATATTGAGATGCATCTGATGCTTAAGATCTGTAAATCCTTCATAACGGCTCTTATCTGATGTGCTGTTTGTTAATTGGTGATTTCTGAGGCTGGTAACTCTAAATGAACTTCTCTGCAGCAGAGGCAGATTTTGGTCTTACTTTCCTGGGATGGTCATCATGAGAGCCAGTTTCATCATGGCATGGTGCTTGATGAAGGTTTTGCAAATGCACTTGACAATACTGTTCTTGCAAGAATTATTCCAAAGCAGCTGACCTTTATGTTTTAAAATAACAACTGACTGTTGTTGTTACTTAATTACTTGATGAAATATGTGTCATTTCATAGTTGTGAAATCGCCAGTATTATTCTAGAATGTAAAACTAAAACCTTTGAATTAGAAGGTGTGTCCAGACTTTTGACTGGTACGAACTGTACGTGACAGTATTTTTATTATCAGTTTCTATTAAATAGTAATGACTTAATATGAAATGTGCTGATGTCTTTTAAATTGGATATATTTGAACATAGTCATTAGACGGGTGTCCCAGTGCTGCTGTAATTCTGCCCTGCATACATTTCAGGTATCTACAGCCAATTATACAATCCATTGCTAATGTGCAAATGGAATAGCTGAGGTGTTCATAATTATACTTTCTCCCATCCTTTTCTTTCTTTTTTTCCTTCTCCTTTTTCCTCTCACCTTTATGATGAACTGTGTGTAGGTCCTCTCATCAGGCAGATAGGTGATGAAATAGAGCACAAAACCCAGCACGGATACAATGCACAACTGCAAAACAACACATAGATCATTGGGATTTCTATCGGCCACATTCATTTCAAGGAAATACTTAATACTTAACCATTAGTTATCATGGGAAAAGCATAAAAAGCATGTGTGCCTAAAACCCAGAGGTTGAAAAATGAGGTCATTGTGTCTTAAGTTATAAACAAATGCCAACCTTCTTGATTTGACTAATCTTATTTCAGTCTGTTCATTTCTGTTCATTTCCCAGGCTGTCTGTGATTGTTGTAATTAGCATTATGCAACTCAGCACTTACTTGTCATCTGATAGTATAATCACTGATTTGTTAAATTGAACATCTTTTCGCCTTTCTGAGATAAGACACGGTTTCTCAGTCTTACTGGTGTCTTGTGACAAGCATGTGGTGTCCAATTGAATTGTTTTTCCCGGCTTCTTAAGCAGAGAAGTCTTGATGACCTCAGTGTTTTTCTCAGCAGTAGTGGTCTCGTGAGTGGTGAACTTGGGATATCCAGAGACACTCTGATGTGTGTGTGTGTGTGTCTTTGTGTGTATGTGTACATTTCACATGATATGTCAATAAAAGTTCTCGAGCATTGCTTATGGGTAACAGAAAACAACTATAAAATGGCTCTCCACTTTATATCTAAAAAAAACAGCATGCATCAACAAAATACTAATTTTAAAATTATTGGCACCCTCATGCTTAATATATTGTGGCATCTGCCAGAGAATAACAGCAATGAGTCTATTTCTGTGGTCTATTCATCTTGGTTCAATTCTTTATGCAGGACATTTTAAGCTCCTTTATGTTTTTAGGCTTCTTCAATTCAGACCTCAGTAGGGTTCAAAAACACAAAAACATGTGCTTCTTTAACCGTTTCTCTGTGTGGCATTCAAGTCAAACCGGGACTTCTGATTAGGCAGAATAACAGTACACAATTTATTTCTCTATATAAGCCCCTGCTACACTAATGCACTTATCCCAGTGTTTCATTAATGCTTGGATTTCATCAAAATAAAAAGTTTTCTCAGTACAACAGAGCCATGATCAGACTGCCTGCTGCACATCTGGAACGCTTGCATCCCAGGAACTCCTTTAAAGGCTCAAACATGTGGAAATGGCTTGGAGCGAGTTCAGGACCTTACGTAGACATGGCAATAAGTCCCAGCCGAGTTCTTTCAATATGCAAGTGGTTTTCGTAAATGATTATTTGTACATTTCCCATACTCACAAGAATGACTAAAGTGGACTCTGTGCCATGTCGGCCGCGATTGTCATTCATGGACATACAACCTTCTTTAAAACATTTGCACTATTTAAATGTTTAATGCAGCTAAGAGTCTCTGTACGGTGCCGTCTATTGGAAACATTAATTAATTTTATGCTAATAAAAAGCTGGATTTTATCCATTTATCCATTTTGCTTTGTTCAAAAGAACTTTCATCACAAGTCCTGGGTTGACTTGAACTCCCCTCGTATGTTTGGCTTTTCATTATGTTAAGTGCTCTACCTGTGGACAAGTTGGAACCCTCTAGCAGAGACAAGAAGGTTTTTGCCTGAAACATCCTAGTACTTAGTGAAATTCATGATGCGATTAATCTCCGGAAAAAAAAACCTGAACCACCTGCCATGAAACAGCCTAAAAATGTTTTTAATCAATAATCCCTACCTACATTATACATTATTCTGTCACCAAATATAATCATGGGGTCCTTGACCAAAAAGTTAGATTTTAGTTTTATTTAACCAAAACACACCATGCTGAATGTAGTTTTAATTGAGTTTGCTGTTCAGTAACAAACGGAGTTTTGTAAGATGCTTCAATACAGTTTGGATGCTTTCAAACAGCTCGCTATTGTGAAATTTAAAAACGGACAATTACAACAATCAACTAACAATGCAATTTGAAAACTGTGACTGTTGCACACTTTTTTCTCTCCTTCACCTTTCTTCTCCTTGTGTGGGCGACAGGGTACTCATGGGTCAGACTCTTTCAAAGTTTCCAGCTGTTACACACATAAACATTTTCTAAAGTACCATCTCTATTTTTAAACATCCATTTCCTGGTCAACATTTTTCTCTCTTTTTTGTGTTTCTTTTGTTTTTCATAAGTGTGCAACCTCATATTTACACCTTAAGGAAAAGGGCAACAACAGAGGTTTTATGGGACTGGCAGTATCTAAATAATTACCTATGTGTTTTCGCAAAAATGACAGTTTGCTCACATTCAGTCAAATCATTCTTTATGGGTGTCAAAATATTTTTGAATATACTGTAAAATGGTAATAGTATTATGACATCATAGATGGGTATTACTTTGAATAACTTATAATGCCACCATAACCACCTTTTTCATGCTGTCTGAAGAATATACTGTACAAAGAAATTGCACTGCGACAGCAACCCAAACTCAGGACTGTGGAGCTGTGAGGCAGCAATGCAACCCACTGTTATCTTTAAACTCACTATTTTTTCTCAGCAGAAAGAAAGTACAGTAGTTTGGTTAACTGTTTAGACTATTAAAATAATGTGGATTTCCGAACACTGATCCCCTTTAGTCCAGGGGGAAATAATATTATTAATAAAAACGGATTTTAATAGTATCTCAGCAAAGCTTCTAATTCTGTTATGAATGATTATAAATAATACAGTACTGTAATGCTTAGACATGTAACACATGCAAACTGAGAGCGTTTAATATAAAACGAGTCTCTAGTACAGCTTCAGTTATGGCGGCATAGCTACTGGCACAGTAAGGTGGAGTTGAATGCTGGCCTCATGCAGGGCCCGGGCAGTGAGAAAGCATGCTGGGAGCTGAGGTAAAGGATGGTTAGATGCTTACAATGATTCCAGCCCAATGAGGTGTCTCCCTGGCCAGCAGAGAGGGGCTGATGGTGGTCATGAGAAAGGCCACCACCGTGATAGTGATGCCGAGGAGCAGCTGCAGCAGGGCGATGAGAAGCGGGAAGCGACAACCGCAACATGTATGGCGTCCCTCAGCGTCTGGGCCTCCTCGGTCAGCCTTGGCCTTCTTCTGCCCTCCACCAGACCCCACTGGACTTTTCTCTGACCCCATGCTTCCTTCTGTCTTCCTTCCTCGTGTACAGTGAGTTAGTCTTCCTTCAAACCTAGAACTTTCTTTTCTTCTCACTTTTTCCTCTTTATGGTCTCCTGTTTCTCTCCTTCTCTCCTTTCTCTAACTGGCCTTCTGCACTGTTTACCACCCCCTGCCCTCCTCTCTGAGCCAGCCCGCTAGGCTGCAGCTATTTGGAATCAAAGAGGGCTCTGAACTAATATGGAAAACATTTTGAACTGCCTGAGAGCCACATATAGAGCAGCAAGCAGTGGAGGAGAGGAAAAGGAGGGAGGGAGCAAAAGTAGAAAAGACTGAAAGGGGGACTCCAACACACGACTACAATAACAACAGCAGCAGACTGCCAGTCTCCCAGCAAACTGAGCCGGGAAACAGGATCTCACCGAGAATGAGGAAGAGTCATTGTGAGTTAATAATTAGCATTAACATCCCACATCACAGTCAAATGTGGGCGAATTCGGACTCCTGCCAAGTGCACGCAGTTCACAAGAGCCAAACTGTCACATGATACCAGTGGAGAAGTAATGTGACCTACAGGCATGTGAGAGGGGATATAGCTAATTCTTTATTAACCTTTCATGTTTATTATCATAATGTGATGATATATGTTATCTATGATTGGGGTTGAATATGTTTAAAACATGTTTTGTACAATCAATTCATAATCATATATCAGATGCATATGGTAATATACCATAAAAAACATGCATTATATTAATGTCATTTTAAGTCAAGTGGAAATGTTTTATTATGCAAATGTTATGTTTCCAAAAAAGGCACATTTTTGATACACATACCTTGTTAATTCACTTTATAGGAGTCCAGTTATAAAGTACAGAATAATCTTATTATGTTTCGTGTTTAAAGAAAAAAATATCACTTTTTTATATCTTTACTGAGAATTAGATTGAGTTTCAAGATTTGTGTATACTGTTCTTTAATAATGTTTGTAAAGCTTGTTTATGTTTTATTGTACCATAACATGTTGACACAAACAATCTAATTATTCATCATGTGTAAATACAATTTTAAAGTATTCACAAACAAAATATATGTTGCATTTTATTTGTGGAAATATTGAAGCCAAAAGAGCTATGGCTTGTTGCTGGTTAACAATTTAAATATTGGTAATATAAATGTACATTTACATTCAGGTTCTCATCCCAAACAACCTAAACATGAAACTGAGTGATTGTAACTTGTTATTAATTTTTTATTATTATTATTATTATTATTATTATTATTATTATTATTATTATTATTATGTGTTAAGTTATTACTCATAAATTGTACAATGGCTCTCTGGAAGTCCTGGGTTTTGAATTTACAAACCATACTATTACTCAGAACAAAACTTCACCCTGAACAACTTACTTATTCACTTGTAATCAATGTGTGACCTACAATGGCATCTGAGATTGATTGGTTAATCATTTTCTTCAGTTTATACTCCTTCATTGACAGAAGTTGATGTAATTTAGTGGATTTTTAATTACCTGAAATGCTGCTTAACTACTTGCTCAAACAGATAGGATACTAAAGCTCCAGCTTTTGTGCTATCATTATGCTCGACATGTCATAGACTAACCAAGCTGAGTTTCTGCCATCACTTATCGCAACTATATTGAATATATGCATTGCATTTTGGGAGGACGAGTTAAGCCTTTGCAGTCTCCTCCGCTTCTAGGTTGGGTTATTCATATGATGCTGTCTGAAAGAGTAAGAGTAAGAAAAGGTTTTTATTTTTTTTTTAGAACAGAGAAACCTATTACATATTAATTATGTTTGAAATCATTAAAATTGTTTTACACCATTACAATGTTCCCCTTGAGGTGCCAGCACAACACACATCCTTTAACTTTTTACAGGACGAGTAAAAAGACTCCCCCACCAATTCATTTGCACCAGTATCACTGTGCACATCATAAATATTTGAACGCAAACATATTTAATGTGTTCCAGGGAGACGTCTTTCTGCTTAAGCATTGTGTCGTGTAAAATGTTTCAATAAATAGAATACTTAAATAAATAAATTTCATGCTGAATGTTTTCACACGGGGGTAAGTAAGGTTGCACCTGCACGAAACGAGCCTCCATTAGTGTGAGTGCACTACAGGATCATGGCGCACGTGTCAAAGCACGCAGCGCGAGATCCTTGAGCGCGCGCGCGCCTCACCTTAATCGTGAGGCTGTTCACGCGATCTGTTTTTTTTTTTTTTTTTTTTTATCGATCACGAAAGGTGCGAATTATCTTCAGGACCGTGTAAGTTTAGAGCTGAAGTTGAGACCCCTCCTTCTCAGATCTGAGCTGTCTGTTTATGAATAGCCATCACGGTGTCGTCATCCGTGTGTCAGACAGCTGTCTCTGATTGGCTGCACGGGCTGGAGACGGCTTTCTGCGGCGGCGTGGGGTCTCGAGAGGTCGCTAATTAGCGCGCAGACTTTACGAGCGGGTGCCGTTTACACGTGAGCTCCGAAGCGGTTCCGGGCGGTGGCGCGCGCACGCATGCTCTGTTTCCTTCCGCGCATAGTGGCTGCTCGCGCTGAGCTCGGCGTCATTCTCAAGCTACCTGAAATAACGCACGGCGCGCGCTCTCTTTCTCTCGCTCTGTCTCTCTCTCCCTCTCTATCTCTCTCCTAGCACTTTCTATCCGTCGGCTCGGAATTACTCTCGCACCGAAAAGCCAAGGAAGCGGATGAGAGAAGGCGAAAAGTTATGGATGAAAGAATATCACGCGTGCCGGACAGAGCGTTCCTCGATCACGCAGACTTCCTCGGGTAATTCTGTTTTTTTGTTGTTTTTTTTCAATGGCAAAACACAATTTTTAGTTGCATGATTGTCACATTAATGGATTTGCTTCCTAAGACCTGGGACTTTGCCTCTTTCAGGGTCGATTATTCGTCTCTCTATATGTGCAAGTCAAAAAGAGGGATGAAGCGAGAGGAGGGAAAGGTAAGTGCAGATCCGAGCCCTTGTTAAACACACAGGTAGACCGTCACTTATATTTGCATAACGTATGTTTATTATTTGTTTTACAAACTATGTCGATGAATTGACAGATGCAGAACTTTTTGTTCTCTTTTTGTGTATTACTTTAAGCAGGACGCGTATAAGTTACCACACAGACTCATAGAGAAGAAGAGGAGAGACCGGATTAATGAATGTATCGGACAATTGAAAGACTTATTACCAGAACACCTTAAGTTAACGGTATAAACGCAATTTTTTTGTTTGGTTGGTTACCTCGATGATAAGGTTTACTTTATGAAACGCACGTTTTATTAATGTTCAAATGAATTGCAATGTGTGTGTGTATGTGTGTGTGTCTGTAGACCCTGGGGCACTTAGAAAAGGCGGTTGTGTTGGAGTTAACTCTAAAACACCTGAACGCGTTGACGGCTGTCACTGAGCAGCAGCACCAAAAGATCCTGGCACTGCAGAACGGTAAATCACATCCCAAATCCCCCGATGAAGCCAATCTAGATGAGCAAAAAAATATATATATATATGAATACATAAATAAAATGCAAAGCATGTTTTTAGGTAAGTGTGTTCGCATGAGTCTAAGTCGTTTTCCTTTGTGTCTGATCAGGAGACCGCTCTCTGAAGTCCACCATCCGAGCAGACTTGGACGCTTTCCACTCGGGATTTCAAGCGTGCGCTAAAGAGGTGCTGAAGTACCTGGGCACGGTGGAGAAGTGGACCAGCTGTGAGCAGAGGTGCACGCAGCTCATCGAGCACTTGCACAAAGTTTTGGCGCGACTCGTGCAGCCGCAGTTAGGCGCGCAGGACAGGGACAGGGACAGAGACGGCCAGGCCAACTGCGTTCCGGTCATCCAGAGGACTCAGAATCCCGAGGCCAACGAGAACGACACGGACACCGACAGCGGATACGGGGGAGAAACGGAGAAAAACGACGCTAGAGCCGAGAAAGCATGCGACGCAGTCAGGGTTAAAATAAAGCAGGAGTTTGGGGACGAGCGCGTGGCTAAGAAGCCCAGAATGAGCTGGAGTGAGAAGGGCGGGACAGGAGGCGCGGAGCCGCCGAACTTAGCGTTCATGAACTCGCTGATGGGAATGGCTGGAGTGGGCCAACAGACTCCGTTCTGCGTGCCGTTTTACTTCATAAACCCGTCGGCAGCTGGCTCCTACATGCCTTTTTTTGACAAGAGCAGTCTGGAGAAGTTAGTGTACCCGGCGCTGAGCGGGCCTTTCCCCTGGCTCTACCCCGGCCTCAGCGCGCACACCTCGGCCGCAGCGGCTGCTGCAGCTGCTGCTTTCCCCGGAGCATCTCTGGAGAAAAGCCTTGGCTTCGGGGCCACTTCAAACGAAAAAGACTGCCCTTCCCCACCTAACGAGGCCAAACAATCCAGCAGGGTAGGTGCTTTATCTCCTACCGACGAGGAGCAGAACTCAGACCCTGATCTTACCGAGGATCAGACCCCAATGAAAGAACCCAGCACTACAGGCTGATCCAGTCTAAAGGAACACTTCACTTTTCGCGCTCTCATGTTGGCTTGTGACATTGTGTGTTTATCTATCCCTTAATTTAATAATCATCGAGTACTCTGTGGCCTGTAGTGTTTCTATGGATTTACTGATAAAAGCAGTTATTTGTTATTCTTTATTTTATTCTTTATTTTTTTTTTCAACTGAAAGTGTGCGCAAAACAGGGTTTTGAAAAGGTCTTTCTGTAGTGATATTGTAATGGGGGACATTGAAACAAAACCTAGTGCCTTTTGCACTGAATTCTGACACTGGAATGGGAATCGACACTTACTGACAACAGCATACAGTCTGTTTTTATTAGGTACAACAGAGTTATATGAAAAAAAGACAATTTGCTCTTATTTGTTGAGGAAACATAGTATATGTGCAATACTGTCTAACTGATCGCTGAGTTCTAACCTACTGCACCTCTTATCATTGATTTGGATTCATATTGGCATCTTGGATGTATTGTATGACAGTGACCTCAAGCAAGTTAAAATGACTGATGCAGTACTTTTAGGAACAACTTTATTTTTGGTAGAATTTAGCCTACAGGATTTGCCACTGATAGTGAGATTCTTATTTCACGGATTAATCTTCAGTGCTTAAAAGCGTTACTTAAATACCTCAAGAAACTTTTGCATTTGAGAGCCAGATTCATTCCTACACATGCTCCTCTGGTAGGGGCAGTGCAGTGAGCTGAATAATCTTTGTTAGGATGAAAGTAGTCTTCATTTCTAGTCAGACAGAACTTGTGAGTAGCCTTGTAAGTCGTTTGACTTACTGTTATGAAAGTTCTATCTCTGTCCCTAATAACTCGATTTGTGGGGTGTGAAATTACACTTTGGATATTTTGGCCTAGCATGGGCATATCATTTATAGGCAATCTCTCAAACTATTTGCGATATTTCAACATTGTGACACCATCTAGAATAATTGACTGCTTTGGCACAATTTTCTAGACAGTTTGACTTAGGGAATCACAATTTCCATGGGGATTTTTGGATGAAAGTCCTTTTGAGTCTAGCACATAAATCTGGAACGGTCCATGTGGCCCCTGTGATAAAAACATCTCAGTATGTGGAGAGCTGCTGTATATGACATGCATCTCCAGATACATTAGCACTTTGTGGAACTTTGATATTGAATGTAATCTGTTTCCTGTTGATATGAACGTTTGTAAATATTCTGATAAAAGTAGATCCGCGAGGTAAAGTGCACTTGTTAAAGCCTTCTTTATTCCTCTAAAACTCTTCTCACACATTATTTATAATCCATTACCCTTTGTATTCTGCCTGTAATTTATATATATATACAGTATATATTTTCTTAAAGAGATCCTCATGATTAAAAAGGCAAGTCTAAATGTATAAATATGGAAAAAACTATAATAGCTTACTGTATAGTTACAAAACATTCAGTTCTTCTGAATTCTTCTGAAAGCTCTATTATATAGCAAATGCTTTTGCAAATCTTAAAATCTTAAATAACCTTAAAAAGCATATAGAAATTGAGTAGTAGTGTCTGGCTCAGAGATTAGGATAAAGACATTTTTTGTCCAAGTTAGTACTGCCATTAAAGCCTAAAATTTTGTAGTAACATTAGTTAAAGTCCCAATCAAGAATCACTGCACTGATCCATATGCTATTATTCCAACTTAAGCTTTTGAATACCTAAAGTCAAACATACAATGTGCATATACCATGCTGTCTGTTTAATTTGTTTTAGAGCTGATTAGTGGCATAAGATCTGAAGTGATTGGGGAACTTGTGGAACATGTGCAATGCATGGTTTACTGCCCATAATCAGTGCAGAATAACACTGGAATCCCTGGAAGAGAGTATAAAAGAATGAGGAATTTTAAATTGGCTGCAAACAATACCTTTCCAGTTGGCCGAGGCATATGTATATTTAAACAAAATTTGCTATTTACTTTTGCATTGAAAACATTTTATAGGCCCCTTATAGCCTCAGCTGTCTTTTTTTGCCTATGTAGTGGCATGTATATGTAAATAGTTTGTGAATACACAAAAATGTCCAATGTTTATGTTGTAGAAGAAATCTTTGGATTTTATAAAGGATCAACCTAAGCAAATGTTGCACATTTCGCTAATGCTTTACACTACTGCTGTTATAAATTATTGCTTACAGTTGTCAAATAAATATTAGCTCAAAAACTAACCAGTGCTTTTTCTATTGATGGATTGTTTCTACACACCAGCGGACACCTGTTCATTTGATCACTTTCACATTACATTGTACCTTATTATCCTTATAGTGGTAAGTACTCTCAGTCTTGGGAAAGTGCTACCCTGCAAATAAACGATTTCCCTAATTCTTAAACACCTGATCCAATTTGTGAAGGCCATGACCATCTGCTGATGTGCTCATCATGGGTTAGCCATAGGGAAAACACAAATGTACAGAGAAGTGATTCCGAAGGCCTTTGCTGTAAAAAACAAAACAAACAACACTAATAAGTTAACAAGTTAAAATATTTTAAATATGGGCTAAGTTTCGTACTATGAAATTATTACAAATACCAGATGATTCAGCCTGTTTAAAATGTTTTTTACTGCATTTAGTTTCATTCTTAACATGTTTTATTCAGTTAAATTCTTTTCTAAAAATGTTCAACATTAGAAAAATATCTACCAATACATGACTTCTTTTTTTGATATTTGATTATTATTGATATATTTGATTATTTTTTACTTGTTAAGATGGCAATTTATGTGGGTTTAAAAGTCCTATTATTAAAGAGTTGATGGCTTCATAACAGATTTTTAATGATGATTACCTAATGAGGGTGCGGATGCTTCTGAAATGTTATAAATTCATTATTTGATTTAAAAACAGTGCAAAATTAACCAATGGGCAACACTGAACAGCATAAAGCATTTACTGAAAATGGATGGATTGATGGATGAATGTAACAACCACAGCCCATGTGATCCGTGTGTGCTGGTAATACAAGCCAACACATTCTATATTGTATCTTTATTAGTGATAACTTTACTGCTAGCTTGATATGTCTATTTCTGTACAAATCAGGTGACTTGAAAGTCATTGAGCTGGAATGTACAGTAAGCCAGGGCTTAGGTCCAATCATGTGACATGAAGTGGAAAAAAGATTGCTCACTTTTCACTCCAGTGGCAAAGCACCACACAGAATTTAAAGGTGATTTTCAGTTTACAGCAGCCTTACAAACTGTACAAGTGGATCACGTTGGCCAAATTTCAGCATACACATGAAGGCTTTATTTCTCTCAAAAGAAATCTCCTAAATTTGAAACCCTGTCTTGGATAATCAGTAAAAGCATCTTAGTAGAAAGCTGGCTTTGTTATTTTAATCTGCTTTTGCAGATTATTCCCAAAATGCCTGGTTTAGCAGTTAAACACTTTTCATTGTAACACAACAAATATCTAGTGTAAATCCTCTTATAGATACAGAAACACTATAAATACAATTTCTCTGTTCTACGGTATTCTAACCCTGCTTGGCTGTTTGCAGTGTGCAAGGTGTGATGAATTATGTCATTTATTCCAATTCACTTGTCACAAATTGTTAAGTAGTAAATTTAAGCTGCAAAGCCTATGCAGCTGTATTTGCTTTATCACCGTTTGAAAGTTGGGAGAGAATAAAATTTAGAAGCTAGGGTGTCAAACGTAATACCAAATCTATCGATAATCAGTCTATAGAGATCAGTAAATAAAAATAGCTATGGGTCATGTCCTGCTTAATGTTAGAGCAAATATGGTTCTGTAGCTGTGACAGATTTGGCTGGCAGGATGCCTTTAGAAGACCTTTAAGGCATCAGGCATCAAGTTTTATTAACATTTAATGTAACTGGTAGCTTTTAGAAACTTGAAATCCTGTTTATTAGGTAAGGAATACAATACTGTAATAGGAAAATAATGAGCAAAATGTGTGATGCAGGCCGACATGAAGCAGAGTTACTGTTAACACTCCAAGGTTGATTGTTTTTCAGTAACAAGGGTTTTCACAACTTTTCACTTGTTTATAGTTACATTTCAAGCTGGTTCCTGTTATCACCTGCATCATAAAAGCTATAAACACTGGCTCCCTCTCCAGCCTCTCTTTTATCCTATTTCTGTTGAATTTAATAAGACAGAAAAAGCAGCCTGTTTTGTTGCTGAGTAACTGGAAAGTCCTCTGTCCTAAAGACTTCCCAGTGTCTGGAAACTTAAAGACACAGCTTAGCCAGTGACTTATTCACAGTGTGAAGGTGTGGATGCTAATAACTGAATGAAATGTCTCATTCAGTCTATCACATGTTAAGCATTTTAAATAGTTTCAATGCGGACTGTCCACTACAAAAGATGGTGTGTGAGGTGACTATAGAATTGGTAATGTTATACAGTGCTTTAATATTGAGCTGTGATTTGGCATGCAGCCAGAACTACTGTCAGAGGCATTCTGAGATAGGAAATTCATCAACAATTTCTGGCCATCAAAAATAGAGCATTCGATTGCATTGTAGTCTAAATGTGTCACACTAAACAGATATATTTTCTCTAAGAAAGTGCACTGTACTGAAAGTGAACATTTTTGTGCTCTCCTTTGACCTTTCTGATATGATGCTTCTGTAATATGTCTTAGTTGGTTAGTGCAGAATAGGTAAAAATAGATCTATGTTTAATTAATTATTTATTTATTTACTAACTGAAACCAGGAAATAAAGTCAAATGAGACAAACTAAACACTAAACTAAATAGTCCATTTTCACTTCATTACCTAGAGCACATTCCCATCTAGTGGTTTAACAGAAGAAGCACAGAAGTTTACAGTATCGCTAAAGCCAAAGGCCCACCAGAGAGGGTGCTCTTGGTTCATAGCTCATTCTAAATAACTTGTCATAAACTTCTTGTCAGTTACATACAGTTCCAGATTAAGAGGTTCATTTAATATTTACATTTAACATTAGAAAGAAGAAAAGGTGTTTTCAGTGACTTTGCCAGGTGGCATGGTTTGACCCCCCAAAAAAAGAAAATCTTCTGGAATTTGTATACACAAAATAGTATGGGAAATACAATAGAGAATAAAGTGACAGTTCTGTTGGTTGAAATAACTTGTTGATGTGAGAGGTCAAAGGTAAAAGGGGCAGATTTGTTCAAGCTACTAGGAAGACTACAGGATGTCCCAAAATTTTTATACAAATGTAAATAACTGAGTAACTACATGTCCTAGGCAAACGCAATTAAATAGGCTTCATGTTGAAAAATAAAAGACTTATTTATCAAATTTCCAACAACATATTCAAACATTTTACACAGCTTCACAAATGTTCAATATGCGCATGACATGTCAAGTCGGATGTCCAGCTCCTGCTAAACATGCTGTAGCATATCTCGCGTAACATTCTCCAGCACCTGAGTGATTCTCAAGGAGTTATTCTAGACTTGTAGGAAGAAGGAGGATAAAGACCAGTCCTTTTACATAGCCCCATAGAATAAATTTACAAGGTGTCAAGTCAGGTGAACATGGCGGCCATTTCAAGAGCAACATCTAAATGACAATGACACACACCACTACACACACACACACACACACACACACACACACACACACATATATATATATATATATATATATATATATATATATATATATATATATATATATATATATATATATATATAAAACAACATCCAATGAACTGCAGGCCACACTTGCCTCAGTTAAGGTGAGTGTACATGACTCCACCATAAGCAAAAATGGTTTGCATGGCAGAGTTCCAAGACGAAAACCAAGACGAGAGCCAGAAAACATCTTGATGATCCCAAAACTCTGTGGACTGACGAGACAAAAGTTGAACTTAATGTGTGGCGTAAAAGTAACACCACATTTCAGAAAAAGCACCAACAGTAAAATATGGTGATGGTAGTGTGATGGTCTGGGACTGTTTTGCTGCTTCAGGACCTGGAAGACTTGCTGTCATAGATGGAACCATAAATTTAATGAAAAATATCCTGAAGGAGAATATTTGGCCATTTGTTTGTGACCTCAAGCTGAAGCGAATTTGGGTTCTGCAGCAGGACAATGATCCAAAGCACACAAGCAAGTCCAATTCTGAATGGCTGAAGAAAAACAAAATGAAGGTGCTGTGGCATAAGTTTAAAAAGGCGATTTATGCTCGAAAACCCTTCAATGTGGCTGAATTACAACAATTCTGCAAAAATGAGTGGCCCAAAATTCTCCACAGCGCTGTAACAGACTCATTGCAAGTTTTCAAAAACGCTTGATTGCAGTTGTTGCTGCTAAGGGTGGGCTAACCAGTTATTAGGTGGATGGATGGATAATTATTTTCTATTGATATGATAGGGGTGGCACGGTGGTGTAGTGGTTAGCACTGTCGCCTTGCACCTCCAGGGTCCATGTTCGATTCCCGGCCAGGCTCGATTCCCATCTCTGTGTGCATGGAGTTTGCATGTTCTCCCCGTATCCAAAGATATGCAGGTTAGGCTAATTGGCATTCCCAAATTGCCTGTAGTGTGTGAATGAGTGTATGTATGTGTGTGCCCCGTAATGGACTGGCACCCTGTCCAGTGTGTACCCTGCCTCGTGCCCTAAGCCTCCTGAAATAGGCTCCAGGTTCCCGCGACCCTGAATACAGGATAAAGCGGTATAGACGATTAGTGAGTGAGTGATATGATTCTAAAAATGAGTAACATATAAAGAAACCCATAAACATTTGGACATTTTCAATTAATGTTATATTAGCTGCCTACCACAGTTTATTTTGGCCTAATATTGATCCTCAATAATTATCAAGGACATGTTGAAATTGGTAAACACTATCAATAAATTGTAATGAGGTAAATACTAATTTGATCAAACAGCTGTAAATCATGATTGCTTGCATGGATTTACATAAAACCGGCAAACAGACTAGTCCTAGAATTTGCTTAGTTTTGAATAAACTGATGTCAACTCAGCAGCATAAAGTGCAATAATTCCCTAAACATGTTTCGAATAAAACCAAAACATGATTTATAAAAATATATAGCCACATACAGTATATTTATTTGTCAATGTCAATATATGTCAATCAGTCCTATGGAGGAAAGACGATATGCTCACAGAGTTGTAATTCATGACTGGTTACATGGATTTAAATTTGACAGACAGTTTGTTGCAAGGTACTGAGGCGGGGCTCCAAAGTTCCAAAGATAACCTTTTCTCAGGAACCATAAGTCTTAACAAGCTTAAATGTGGTACAGTGCATCTGTCTGCTAATCTGTAAGTGAAATGATGATAATTTAATCATTTAAAACTTACGGAAGTTTTTGGCCGATACCTTTTTAGCAGGCATTTAACACTTCTGTGAACTTTGTTGATGAGCATGTGATCTGTCCAAAGAAACTTGCAAGGTACTCCAAGAAGTTTTCTTTTACATTACCTACAGTATGTGGGGCTCTATAATTCACAAATGTATAAGAACGTTTAAATCGCTTGACTTACAAACATGACTTATCTTGATTACTTGGAAGTGAAAAGGGTTTGGTATGTTAGGAATTTGTGATCTGCCAAACAGGAAGTCATATTTTATCCATAAACTTCAAACCAATTTGACAGCTACTTGGCATACTTCAGCATGGTTTTACAGACTGACCTTAAACTTTTCATATATACTTAGGAACATCAACTGAAGTTAAAATTAATAAAATTAATTCTTGTTTCAAATTTGTTTGATTTTATATTATTTGTCTTTTTACTAGAGCTACCTTCAAAAAGAATTGGTTGTATGAAGATTATCTCTTTAACAGTTTGATTTTTGGCCTTAGATTTTAACGATGTCTGTAGGAGAACGGATAACATTTGATAGTTATTTTGCCTTTCCCTTTAGTGGTTTTCATTTTGGGGTAAGGGATATAGTCTAATCAGGGGTTTAAAATAAGTAAAACCAATGAAACGTAACAAAGCAAAGTTATTAAAATAATCCCCGTATTTGTTTTTTAAGTATTTAATAGTCTGGCTAATCTCTTGGAGAGAATGCATTTAACCATACCTCAATAACTCAAGACTTAGTTTATAAATAATGCTGAAATTTTAGGAACAAAAAGCTATAATATACTAATAATGAAATATTGTTATAAACATAAATAACAGAGCAACACAGTAGCTTAGCTGTTAACAATGTCACCTTGCACCTCCAGGTTCCGGGTTCAATTTTCTCCTCGGGTCTGTGTGCTGTGTTAGCCAATATACAGCACCCCTAGAGCTACAGTGTTAAAGACCTTGCTCATGAGCCCAACAGTGGCAACCTGGTGGGGATGGGGTTCGAAACGCCGACAGTCCGATCAGTAACTCAACAGTAGTGAGCCACTATTGTCCTAGATCAGGCTTATTGGCTTTCTGAAAATGCTCATACTGCAGTGTGTGAATATGCATGTGAGTGTGTACATGGGTGTGTGCACAGCAATAGATTGGCACCCCGGCACATCCAGGATTTACCCTGCCTCATGTCCTAAGTCACCTTGAATAGGCTCCAGGCCCCCTGGCACACCGTACACATGATGAAACGGTATAGATGATGAGACGACGACGGCATATAACATTTAGAAAAGAAATCCTTGTTTAGTTACATTTTCCCAAGTGACTCCTTTTACAACCATTTTGTCCTCCAATATAAAGTAATATACAGTAATAAACTATAACAAAAAGATAAAAGTTGCCCGAAAGGGAAATGCTCTGGTTAAGGGCTCTACAGTACATAAAACAATATTGTAAAATATGCTAACTTGAAAGTGCTACTGGGAACATCATAAAATGCTATATGCTCAACACAGTTTATTTAATTACATAGAACTTATAATGTACTGACTAAGCAGGTTTTTATGGGGAGCAGAAGTACAGTACAGTTACTGTATGTTGGTAAGGAAGCACTTCTTTTATACTATAGCTACAGTATACAGGATGTACAATATTGTACTGTAAGTCTAAATGTAGACTTTAAACTTACACTTGAACAAAAATTCTGTGTACAGTTTCTATATAACCCACATGTGGAAATAGTTCATCGTCATTTTTGTGAAACCTTTCACAGCAAAATTCCTAGTGTTAAGAATGTTGAGTTAACAATTTCAAAGAGGATTTTTGAACACTCAGTCATATATAAACACTCTGGGTGGTAATTCATTACAGGACTTGTGTTTGTGGGGTACTTACTAGTTTTCCTAATGTGGGCATTTGCACAAACCGTATATATTTATACATCAGAATTTTTGTGAATCGGAAAGTATTAGGGAAGGGTCAGGGGAAGTGGACAGTGAATAAGTCGGGTTCAGAAAAAAGGAACAAGTGAATAACTCCCATGTGGAAAAACAAGCAGGGACAAATATGAGGAAAAGGAGAAATTAAAATACCTTTGGTAATTCTTTTCACCAAAGGAGTGTGTGTGTTTATACATAATATAGACAATAAGAGTGAGTGAGATACAGCCACACTATCCTATATACTGTATATAGAGAAGGATAAAAGTATAGACTACAACTATTAGTTCGTCCCTGATAAGCAAGCCAAGAGTGACTGTGGCAAAGAAAAACTCCCTTAGATGAGAAATGAGAAAGAAACCATGACAGGAACCAGACTTAACAGGGAACCCATTCTCATATTATAATATTATAGAATTGCAGAATTACATATAAGTTATTTAAAAGAAATAATTACATGCAGCAATGTAGTGTACAGTTCAGCAGGATAATGGCTGTGTGGAAGATGACCCTGAACCTGCTGGTTATAATGTGGATCTCTAGTTTTTTTTAATACCCTTTTTTTCAAAGTGAAGGTTAGTGTTAGATTTATTTGTAGACATGGCATTAAATAGCTGCATTTATAATTGTGACAGCAACATATATGCTGCCAGACCCCTTTTACTATGGCACATGCCCCAGTATTGATCTGCTGTGCCCCAGTAAAATCTCACAGTCAGGTTTTATCAAGCACCCCTATTTGGCATTGAATGAATTTAGATTGACAATAACGGGAAAGGTTGGATTTTATTTTCTAATCCTTGATTTGATTGCAACAGTTAACAAAGTACAAGCTGAGGCTCACCTGTGTGTACACAGTGTACATATATCATAGCCCGTGCACTAGGCAGCGTGCTGCAGCGCTTGTGCAGTAATCCACTTATCAGTGTGCAAAGCAAGAATCAGGATTGAGTTCTGATAACAGAACAGGGCCGAATGTAGTTTTTTAAAAAAAAATTATTTGTTGATCTTATTTTGACTCAAAAATGATTGAATGCTCTAGATGAATTTGAGAAAAATTCTTCTGGTGAGGCAGAAAAACAGTATGGAGAGATGAGAGTGGGAGAAGTAAGACCTGGCAGTTGTTGGTGACAAGTGTGTGTGAAAATCCCAGGAGACTGGCAGGTTCTGAAATACTCAAACCCAGGGATGACAGTAGAGATCCCTGGTGGTTGGAATCCAGTAGGATGGTTACATTACCGCTAACTGTATGTCATATTCTCCCTCATCTTCCTGACCCAGCCTTCCTTAAAACATCTAATGCATCCTTCCCTGATCTTGGCAGGACTTGTTTTGTGTCTTGAACTTTTTGTCTGCTTTATCTGGTACTTCCACGCACTCTTTCTTCTTGACACGTTTCCTCTTAGTACCAATCAGCATCCAGTTGGAGTTCTGTAGGCTGCATCAATGCCACCTATAGATCTCTCTTCCTCTCTTTAACTTCCCTGTCCTTTAAAGCCGGCTTTCCAGTCCAGTCCTCCTCAAAAACAAAATGGGACCCTAGTCTAATATACTGGGTCCCCAACCTTGAGCATGCCAACACCTTTCAACTACTATAACATTTTAGGGGCCCTCGGTCATTCAGGGGTCTTTGGAATCATTCTTGCTCTCTCCCCTTCCCCCCTTTAAGGCACTCCTGCTTATACCAGTTCATTTGGAACAAAAGCATTAGGATTCTATTGTGTGTGGTCAATAAAGTGTCTTTTGGAGAGAAAAAAACAAAGAAAGTATGTGAGGCAATGCTTGCAACAATTAAACTACAGTACAAATCCATGGACTCTGGCTGTTCTGTTGTTTTCACATAACCTACCTGTGAGGACCTGCGCAATATAATTGCACAACACTGAAAGCCAAGAGCACGAACACGCCCAGATCGCGTGCTCGTGGTCACGTGACGCTGGCGTCAGCACAGTCAAGTGACTGGAGCGGTTTGTCTGTAGTTAAAGCTGCCCTGTTGGGACAAGCACCCGGTTTAACTGCGTTGTTGTTTTTCGGTGTAGTTTTCCCTTAAACTAACAGAAATGAAGCTCGCCTGTGTGTTGCTCCTGCTTCTTGTTGCATGGACGAGCGATGCGGTTGTTAGGTGAGCTCAGCTCGGTGCTGTTTTTACTCAGCAGCGGATGGTGCTGTTGTTTGCTGCGCTTAGCTCGTTAGCCGGTCCGACTCGCACAATGCTAGCTGTATTGTTTGTTTGGAGGAGTGAGAGCCGATTAACTTATTAAGCAGTGTTTTGTTGCCCGCTAAATAATTTAGCTAACCACGGTTTTCGGCTTTCCTGTGTTAAGCTGTCTTGTGTTGCCGTGTGACTCAGCAGAGCTGTTCACTATATTTAGACAACAGGGACGCTACAGTGTTATTGTGTTGACAACAAGAGCAAGTTAATGTTTGGTAAAAAAAAAAAAAAGGAAAGTAATAACCACATTATTTTGTTGCTTCTATAGCGCCTTGTGTAAGAATAAGGCTTTGTGCTTCACAATATGTCAATAATTAACCATAGATTAGGTGGAACCTTCTATGCTTAGGCTCTCTTCTAGAGATATCTTTATATATGTCTCCAAATGTGTTGGTCGTTTTCAGTAAAACTTAGCCTGACCACAGGGGGGGAAAAAACACATACAGACACGCAGTGTGACAGAGTCAGACAGACGGGTAAAGAGAGCGAAGAAAACTGGAACTAGTTTTTTAATGATTTTAGGCATTAATCCTTCATTTTGCTGAGAAACTGCTTTTTCGCATAAGAATAGTTAATCCTGCTTTGTGATACTGATATGCTTTTGTTCAATGCCTGTTTTTTTTAATGTCTAATGTGAATTCAAGAGCCCAAAACTGGTCAGCACTATGAAACAGACTCTGTTTTTTATGTTTCATCTTGATCTTGATGTGGTGCCAGATGTATAACACCTAGACAATAATTTATCTTTATAAATACATCTTTAACTTTTTTTTTTCTCTTGCAGGATCCCCCTAACGAAGTTTCGCTCTATGAGGCGCACGTTATCCGATTCAGGTCGAACTGTGGAGGAACTTGTTGCCAAATCCCAGCACACAAAATACAACCTGGGATTCCCAACCAACACCGGACCAACTCCTGAAACTCTAAAGAATTACCTGGATGTAAGTGTGGCCCGTTTTTACCCTTTAAAAAAAACAAGCAATCATGGCTGATTCAGTGCTAGCCTTTAGCCTTTAACTCCTTAATTTGGCTTAATTATTTAAAAAGAAAGTAGGTGAAGAAAAAAATCTAACAAAGAAGATGCTTTTGAAAATTTGGTCTGCTTTACAAGGCATTGAAATGCTTTCTGAAAAACACACAAATGTTAAATCAGTCATGGGATGCTCTGTATAATGGTGCTGCTGTTACAGGAATGCTGAAAGTGTGGGTGAGAGGAAGTCACATCTCTGTGGTAGTGTCTTTTTTTCACAAGACATACAGGAAGGAAGTAATTCAGAGGTTTTATGTTTAAGGTGTCAGAAAAAAAAGATCATGTTTGGTATGCTTTAAGAAAATGCTTCTTCATGGCTGACATCTGCAAGAATGTCAGATGATATTTGGTCATGCTTGCTAATCATGAGACCTGGATAGTTCTGCTGTCCCAGCAAAAGGGGAAATATTGCAATCAGCTTTAGTTTTTAAAATAAAATAAAAAATGTATTCAAATTTATGAATTTTTGTATAATCCTTCAGCAAACGAATTTGTGTGTGTGTGCACATTTCTTTTCCTTTTAAAGGCGCAATACTACGGCGAGATAGGTCTTGGCACTCCAGTCCAGACTTTCACTGTGGTGTTTGACACTGGATCATCCAACTTGTGGGTGCCTTCTGTCCACTGTGCCTTTACTGACGTTGCATGCTGTAAGTTGTGTGTAGCGTTACTAAATTATTTATACTATTAGTCATCTTATTGCAACTCACTTTTGATGCTGATCTTACAGGGCTTCATCACAAGTATAATGGGGACAAATCCAGCACATATGTCAAAAACGGAACTGCATTTGCTATTCAGTATGGCTCTGGAAGTCTCTCTGGCTATCTTAGCCAGGATGTCTGCACAGTAAGTTTGTTGTTTACCGTATAGCCATCCATCTACCTACAACTTTCATTGTAACTGACTTTGGGAGAAATTTTGGTTCTTATAGTGAAAATATACACCACCTTCACCAGAGGTAGTTGCCTAACAAGCACCTTTGTGTGCATACTCACTTGCTTATCTTGTGTACATCTAGTACACAATTAAAATAGCCTCCACTAGATGGAATGTCATATGAAAAACAGCCTGTTCATGTTTTTTCAGGTCAAGCTGTAATGTCTCACAGTTTTATTCACAGTGCTAAACCCACCAACATTTTCATTCTGAAAGTTCTTAGGAAAAAAACAGATCTTTTGGTAGAGAATTTTTTCCCCCTCTTTTTAAAATTCAGCTACCAAAAGCAGTAGGAAAACTTGCAGTCGCAGTATTTCATAACAGTCCAGATATAATACTGTTTTTAACTTAAACAGCTTTAAAAAATATATATTATTAAAACTTTCTTTTTTTGTGAACACGGTATGTTGCTCCACTGCCTCAATTTATATATATAGATATAGATATATATAGATATTGATAAATAAGCAGCGGATATGCATGGTGGTAATCATGTGTACCAAATGTCGGTGACCATTTCTTTTTGGGCAATTAAAATGCTTCGGGTCTCAGGTACTCTATAGCTAAGATATAAAAAGTATGCTTCTAAGAAATAATTTGAGGGATAAAGGAAGAGAGGGAATGATATTTCCATTACAATAAAATATTTTTCAATTTTATTTGTATAGTACTTTTAACAATTGACTGTTAAATTGATAGTATAAATTGATATAATCTGTCTATCTATCTTTATACATACTGTATATACTATACATGCATATACTACAGGGTACCCGTGGCTCTGCACCATGCGAATGAAGTGTATAGTCACCTCGCTACTGCTCCTCTCACTGTTGCCAATATTTTTACCTCACAGTATGACATAAAATGTTATGACGACACTGACAACTGTTACACGGTGAGGGGTGCCCGCTACACTTGCCACCGGTGGCAGGGCAAGCAGAATTTCTTAATTATATCACATGCGTACACACACAAAATAATTTGAATATTAGTAAATTGTATTTTGGCCTAGTGGTAAATAAGTCAGGTACAGATCCTTGTTGTAAACTAGAATATTCTAGCTTTTACTAGAATATCAGCTTTTCTGTAAAGGCTTAAAATTGGAATATACTTCTTTGCAGGTTGGAGACATTGCTGTAGAAAAGCAGATTTTTGGCGAGGCCATCAAGCAGCCTGGAATGACTTTTGTTATTGCAAAATTTGATGGCATCCTGGGCATGGCCTACCCTCGCATTGCTGTTGATGGGGTTCCTCCAGTCTTTGACATGATGATGAGTCAGAAGAAAGTGGAGAAGAATGTGTTTTCTTTCTATCTGAATAGGTTTGTGTTGTTTGTCATCAGATTGTTTATAAAGTTTGGCATTAGCATGCATCAATGCTTTTGTATTAGAGTGCGAGCGCACTTAATTTTTAATAATCATGGTATAAGCATAATTAAAAGTGTTGTGTGTTGAAGTAAGTAACAGTTGTAGGTTAAATGTGCTGATTTCAAAGGGGGATGTTTTAGTAAAGATGTGTCAAAATACAAAAAAATCTTTTGCCCCATTAATCTGATTTGATTAGGAAAAGAATGGTCACATGTTTCTTCTGCATGCTTCTCTTGAATTTGGGCTGAATGGATAGGGGTTAAGCATAGTGATGTATGGAATTGAAAAACTCAAATTGTAATAGAATTGTGAAATTGTACTCTTGATATGTGACCAAGAAAATGGCTTGGTTTGTGTGTGTTTGCTTGGTAGAAACCCAGATACACAGCCTGGTGGTGAACTCCTCCTGGGAGGCACTGACCCAAAGTTCTACACTGGAGATTTTCACTACGTGAACGTAACCCGACAGGCATACTGGCAGATTCACATGGACGGGTGAGAGCGCATCGGTTATACTGATTGATGTTTCTGTCTTACGTCTTTCGGGGGAAGTTAGTGTGTTTTTGCAGATCTCAAGACAGGAACTGTCACGTGGACTAATCCTTGTGCAGGTTTCTCATGATCTTATGATTACGTACACTGCAGTTTTTTCCAGGCATGACTTCCTTCTGTTAGTTGTCAATGTAGTCTCTGTATTGTTCTCTTTTTCTGATGCTGCATGGTTAAATGGAAAGCTGCTGACTATGGCAGGCTTTTTATTACACAGAAAGAACTGGAAAGAACAAGAGAAGTGCTGACAATAAGATGTATAATAATATTTTATACATTTTATAATAGATGTAATACATCATTTAAAGATTGGCATAATGCAACCCAGCCAGGTCACTTTACATATGTAGCCTTTTAAAAAAATATTTTTTTCTTTCTTTTACTTATTCATTATCAGGGCTTGGTTTCCACAAATCTCTTCCACCTAAGACCATTTAAGTATGTTTAGGAAACTCAGTCATGTTTTGAGGCCTTTCAAAATCTGCTACATTATAAAGAGAAGTTAGCTGGTCTAAAACATAAGTCTGTTTTTCCCCAGTATGACCATTGGCAGTCAGCTGACTCTTTGTAAGGGAGGTTGTGAGGCCATTGTGGACACTGGCACGTCTCTGATCACTGGACCTGCTGCTGAGGTCAAGGCTCTTCAAAAGGCCATTGGAGCCATTCCCCTGATCCAGGGAGAGGTAAACCATCAGTGATATTAGAACTTTATTTAGTCATGCTAATTGTTTGAGGTAAAACTTGGAGATTGTTTAAATGTTGCTGAATTTGTAAAAGTATTTCAAACTAGCCTGGCCCTTTTCTAGAAATGTTGCCACCTGTTAATTAAATTTTTTTTTTTTTTTATAGTACATGGTGGACTGCAACAAGGTGCCTTCCCTTCCCACTATTTCTTTTAATTTGGGTGGCCAGACCTATACGCTGACAGGAGAACAGTACATTCTAAAGGTTGGTCACATGTGAACGTTATGTTGTTACATAATTTTGTTGTAAGCTGTGTCAAATGTATTTGTCATTGTTAAGAAACTGAAATCAAAGCATGTTCACTTTGAGTCACTGCAGTATGATTCATGTGGTTTTACCCAATATCAGGCCACATAGTCAATTTTCCTATGTGTGTGTTTTACAGGAGAGCCAGGGAGGTAAACAAATCTGTCTGAGTGGCTTCATGGCTCTGGATATTCCTCCTCCGTCTGGGCCCCTGTGGATTCTGGGCGATGTTTTTATTGGGCAGTACTACACCATGTTTGACCGTGATAACAACAGAGTGGGCTTTGCTAAGGCCATTTAAGCCCAGCATAATATAGTCTTGTCTTGTCTTTTTTAAAGTAGCAAAAAAAAGAAGAATGGAAATGGGTACAGAAAAAAACTCTAAATTCTCCACTAGAATCATATCAGCTGCTGTGTAATACCTGCTTAGCGATATGATAGTATTGTGTTTGCACTGTGCTTCTTTAGCTCCCTAATACTCCGTTTCAGTGAGCTTGAGAAGTTTAATAAATCAGGGAAAGACAAAGAAGAACTACACATGCTAGCAATGTAGTAATGATAGTTATGGTTTTAATTAGCAGTAGTTATGAAAGGATATATATGTTTTAATACATTTTAACAGGTTTCATGTCTGATTTTATTTAGCTATAGGTCTTTTTTGGAAATACCTCTGAGTAAAATTGGATAAATTTTTTAGGTTGATAAGCATAGTGTTCTGTCATGTTTCATTACCTGGTCATCTATAAAATTTAGTTTCTTTATGTGGCTTTAAGAAAAAGCTTTGTCTGCTGTGATTAAACATTGTGACCTGATTGTTACACAATTACACTGGTTATTATGGTAATTTATACTTTCTTTCAAAAAAAAAACAAACAACCTGTTTAAACAATAAAACATGAGGACTGTACAAATAAAACAGGAAATCGTTTTGATGTTTTCTTATTTTTATTGTAATGTTGGAAAAAATGGTCAAAGCTTTGTAAAGGAAATACTATTTACAGTCACTCTATGGTTATTTAATCAAATAGCCATATAATGACATTACATGAACATTGAGATAACGTTTAGGGTTTTGGGCATTTTTACCAAAAACAGGTTTTGATATCCAAACTATGATGAGATAAATATTATTTATTTACAGATAACTTTAAATTTACAACAGCCGCAATTTATAAACAAATTATTAGGCACACATTATTTGAACAAACATTTTAGGTTTGTCGTTCATATGGTGGACATTATAACAATTTTACCAAATAAATTTAATATTGCATGTTTTATTTCACATTTTAAGCTTATAGTACATTCTAAGTGCTTCTGAAGCTGCTAAGCTGTTTCTAATCTTGTGATGGACAGTTACTGTCCTTACTTCAGGCATCAAAGTATTTACAGAATAAAACCCAGAGGTTATCTCATGTGATCAGAGAGGAGACAGGAAAAGAAATGGAGTGCAGTGTGGAGGGCTCTGTGTATGTCTATTATTTCTATAGATGAAATTCCTTTTTTTTTTTTTTTAAATGACAAAATTAAAGATGGGTAGTGGAATTAAATTAAAAGGTGTAGCAGAAGATGAAATGTTAGTGATGTGCAGATGCTTTAAAATGGCAATTAAACATTTATTCATGTAAGCCTTAACCTTGAGTCTTCATAAATCAGACTCTGGCATATCTGGCATGTCAGCCATGAGATACCCGATGCTGAAGTGGCCATTGGCGGCGGTCTCTGCCTGACCTGTTGTGTTGCTCTGTTTACGGTATGTATTACTAGGTGACATTGGTGAAGGAGCCTCGCTTGGTGCTTTTCCTTTAAGGAGACTGGCGTCATCTCCGTCGTCCTCTTGCCTTGTTCTGTGAACACTCTCTTTAATGATCCGTCCCTTTTTGTAAGAGGTGGATGATGATGCACTGTTGTCCTTCCTGTCAATTAAGTTGCAACATCTCAACACCAACACCACAGGGACAGGCAAAAACGCAGCAATCACTAATGTGATGCAGACAGCCAGGCCCCATGGAGGATAGCTGAGGGCTTGGTCCTGAGCCTAAAACACAAACACGAATAACTACATTATTTAAAAGCAGCTTTAATCTGGAGTTATTTCTCATCCATTCAGCATTGTTGTATAGCAGGGATCATCAACTCCATTCCTTGGGGGACTGGTGTCCAACTCAATTTGCTGATTCTTCTGCTCAAACATAGCTGATTGAATGGATTACAAGCTGTGCAGGACACTTGCCCGTCAGGACTGGAGTTGAAGATCCTTAAAGGAGACATCCTCAAACACTTAAAAAAAAAAAAAAAACTTCTTAAAGGACCAACCAGCTCCTGGATCCAGGCTCTGTAGGTAGGAGGGCTCATACCCAGCTGGATGGCACTAGCAATCAGCAGGGCAAGGAGCAGCAGAGGAGTAACATACTTCCACATATAGTAATAAAAACGGAATGGAGTGAAGCCCAACATGTCCTTCAGATCCTCAAAAAACCTAGAGAGAGATAGACACAACCCAATTTGTCAGTTGAAAACTGAGTTATTTTGGCATCATCGGCTTGAACAGAGGATTAAATGCAAATAAATAGATAAATAACAATAAAAACAATTACTTGTACCAGAACATCTGCTTTATTTCTTATGACACATGTTGACACAGTGCTGTGTTTCCAGACTTTTGCAATAGGATGTTGCAAATAGTGTGAAAACTGTTTCCTCATTGTGTTTGTTTTACTTTGACTAGATGTAGAAATGGTCATCATTAACTCACGAAAACAGTTAACAGTTCTTCTCTAATATAGGAGTTCACTAATGGATATGATGGCACACGTCAACTGAAATGTTAATCAACCAAGGGCACACACAGAGAAAAACACACATTTTTACTTGCATGCAACATACTTTTCAGTGCCATAGACCCAGGCTACAGCCATGTTCTCCAGGAAGACTACGATGAGCAGGGGCAGCGTGGCAGAGTAGTCATCAAACATGGACACAAAGTAGTTGCCTGATCGCTGGACAAAGATTAAACCAAAACAGAACGCCAGCAAACAGCAGCCGACTATGAGAAAGCCAAAGGAAGAAGGTGTGAATGACCGTGCTTACTACACCATGAAATGTGCACATGTATGCCATACTGCGGTGTGCAACATACTGTTGTGTTTGACTCTGACCTGTCAGGTATTCCTTTCGCACTTTAAAAGTGTCCACCAGTGGTGTGATGATCCCCTCGATTGTGCCAAACATGCTGCCCAACCCCAGGTTCACCAACATGAGGAAGAACATGACTGACCAGAAGGGAGAAGCAGGAAAGTGGGTCATGGCTTCGGTGAAGGCAATGAAGGCGAGACCTGTGCCCTGCACCGCCTGAGAGAAAAGCAGCATGACCATTAACCAACTGCTTCATATCATATTATAGCATTAATGGAAAAGCTTTGGCTAAATGAACTGTAGAGAACAAACTTGGAATAGTTCTTTAAACATGCAGTGAAAAGCAACTTTTCTTTTTCAGGCAAAAAACAATCACGTTTATGCTTAGACGAGCCTACGGCCTGCTAACCAGTTAATTTATTTCATTTATTATCAATGTTACAAAAATACATGTAAATTAATAACGATGCACAAAGCTACACTTCTCTGACTCTGGATAACTGAGTAACAAAAAAAGCCACAATTGTTACTTAGAAAATAACTTTTTGGAATGTAAAGAAAAATACTAAATACAACTACAAAGAAAAACTAAGCTGAAGTTCCTGTCTAGCAAAAAGGTGAAAAAAAATGTAGCGACTGTAGTTTTTTTTGGGTGTCAACAGGAAATTCAAGCATCAGTCTACTGTAGCAGACACCAAGCACGCTATTTTCCACTGGTCCAAGTCATCAGTTTTGAAAATCTTATAGTCTGTCCAAATGTGTGCTGCTGTTTAGTCCTGAGCAGAATGTTTTTGATTGGACTCACAGACCTGCATTATAACACTCACCCCGTCATTCACTCACCCTGATTAACTACCTAAGAAACAAAGCTGCGACTGTTACTTTGAAAAAAAAAAAAAATATCACATGCTCACTCACTTCCTTAAATGAAGGAAATCTGAAGATTGTTTAATTACATAGTTTTTCTCCCATACATTCCAAAGCTCTCTGTGTCAGGTTGTTTTTTTTCATTAGTTCCTAATGGCTTTTATACAGTTAAACCTTGTGCTTACAGTAAACTGCTTGAAAGTGTGAGGAATAGCTTCAATTTACAATAAAAATTCAATCAAGTGAAATTCTTGATTAATGTAGTCAAATCTAGTCTTTCTTATAGGGTTATAATAAACCAACTATAGGATTATTAAACCTATTTGTACTTATTTGTACTAACATACAGCTTATCTCGCTCTACTGGCAGATAAATTTGCTCATTTTAAATGTTTATTTCTAGAAAGGAGCTAAATTATGTGTCAGTAGAATAATAATAGTTAATGCTTTACATTTAGTACAAAACATAGAAATAGGTTTAATACTCTTAGTAAGGTTTATGGAAATATGTTTAACATATTATTATATTAATATTTTATATATAATAATAATAATTTATAGTATACATTTAATATGTTTCTAGTAATACAATAGGTTTATAGTAATAATATTTTATTAATGGGAACTATATTACTTATAATATGAAATAATATATACATTCATCAGATTTATGGGTAAATTATCATTTTTTTGCAGTGGGGCATTAATAAGAAAGCAGCATTGAATTCTAATTAGCAAATTAACTGTAAAACTAAAAAACATGTACAACTTTCATTAAAACAGTAAGGGAGCATGTAAAGCTTTGCACTTTGATGTAAAAAAACAACAACAGCTGATTTATTTAGACTAAGTGTGACTGGTAAGAGTTTAAAGTAAAGATAAACCCTTTGGTCTTGTGCATCCAATGCACTGATGATTTGATCCTGATTCAGTTTTCTGTCCTTCTATTGTATCTATATAATAAAGCTGATAGGGCTAATGACTTAATGTGTTAAGATCGCAGGCTTGCCGCTTTAATTTAAATCAGTCAATTTGACAGACTTTTGTATGCAGACACTGGGTTGTGGGTGGGGCACTGAACAGCGAACCCCAGTATGGTTGGGTTTGTCTAGAGCTGAATCCCTGCTAGAATTTGCACAAGCCACCATCCTTGCTATTATTCATAAAATGTAACATTTGTTAATTATATCTATTTTGCTACTGTAGCTTTATGCCTGCTTTATTGACACTTTTTTTTAATATATATAAAACTTTCATAAATCTTAAATAACCTAAGATTATCAAATGAAGAATGAAGACTGCAATACCTTGCAAAAGTATATGGGGCAGTTCTAGGAGCATGCACATAAATTTTATCTAGTTATTATTAATTAATTTACAAAAAAAAAAAAAGTACCCATAATAAACATATGTTCACTATATTTTTGGTCCAACGAATGACTTTGAATTACAGCATGTTTTTCAGTGTAGACATTCTGAGTCTTACCTTGTTGAGCTCCTCATTGATATCACAGTTGTCCAGGCCCAGGCGAGGGTAATCGTCCTCCAGGATGCCACGGATGATGCTGGTCATCTGCTGGTAGTCTTCGGCGCTCACGTAACTTAAGTTGATGTGATGCGGTATTAAGTTAGCACTTAACTCGTTGCCCAGGTATCCGACAATCTTTTTAGTGTTTCTGGGATTTAATAAAACACACAGCAGATGTTGTTGGGTTTTCTAGGTCATAATCTTATTGACACTCTTGTGGAGACATTGATAAACTAAAGAATATGTATTTGAAAGATTTAAAGTACATCACATGATATTGGATTGGATGTAGGTTGTAAAGCATCCGCTTCATGTAATGTTAAATCGATTCGACCTACACAAGGTAAGCAACACTTGTGGCCATGTATTACTCTGTGCGATTGTGGACTCACATTTCAACACACTTGTTATTCATGATGCTAGCTTTAAAGCCGAGCACTGCGAACACCACCAGTGTGGCCAGCACAGACGTGAAGAAGTTGATGAAGGAGACGAGAACGGCATCAAAGTGGCAGTTGTTGTTGCGCTTGTTGTAACTGGAGAAGGCAATGACGCCACCGAAACCCAGGCCGAGAGCGAAGAACACCTGTGTAGCAGCTTCTCGCCACACTTGAGGCTCCAGCATGATTTCCAACTGACAAACACAAGCACAATTATTTTAGTCTCATCCACACTAGTCTTAGCCCTCTGCCGTATCAGATAACATGCAATAGAAAACTGATCTGATATAAAATGACACACTGTACTCTTTTGGTGTGGCATTGCCAACTAACACTAATAGACTGCTGCAATGTATTTTTATGTACTTTATCTGTAGTCTATGTATGATTATGACAAACACAAGGTTTCCCATGTTTCCCTGTACTGAAAAATACTCATGTATGGTAAAAATCTAGGGAAAGTTGTAAAGGCATTTTAAATCCATATTATTCTGTGGGTCTGATGGGATGTAGGTTACATGGAACTTCTGTAATAATACTGTCTGTAAAATAGTACTGACCAGTATGTCAGTATTCTTACTTTATTGCTCCAATGCAGTTGTTTGAAAATAACCTTACAAGGTTTCTAGTTAGATTAACTGTTGTTGAACCTCAAGTGAAAAGTTGCTTTTCTGTTGCACCACTTGGGAGCGCTGTTATTACACGTCATAGCAATGAGAACATGGTTTGCTCATCATCTGTGAAATTGTCAAGAGGTGTTTCAAGACCTATTTTTGGTAGAAGCTGGGACATTTCACCGTTTCTGACATAAGTTTCTACAGTTCAAATAAGGACATCATCCAAGAACATGCCAAATTATATTTTCAGAAATGAAACTTCTGCCAGGCGGCACAGTGGTGTAGCTGTTGCCTTTGCACCACCTGGGTTTGGGTTCAATTCCCGACCAGGCTCGATTCCCGTCTCTGTGTGCATGGAGTCTGCATGTTCTCCCCGTGCTTGGTGGGTTTCCTCCGGCTACTCCGGTTTCCTTCCACAGTCCAGAGACCATATATATATATATAAAGCCTTTACTACACTTCCTTGAGGGACCATGCACAATAACTGCACCCATAACCTAGGTATTTACCCCTTAAATGCAGAAATGATTAGCAATTCTTATACATAAGACATGTCGATTAGGCTTATTGGCATTCCCAAATTGCCTGTAGTGTGTGAGTGTGTGTGTGCCCTGCGATGAATTGGCACCCTGTCCAGGGTTTACCCTGCCTTGTGCCCTAAGCCTCCTGAAATAGGCTCCAGGTCCCCGCAACACTAAATACAGGATAAAGCAGTATAGAAGATGATAGAGTGAGTGAGTAAAACTTCTGCCACAACCTTTATCCCAACATTTTGCAAGCTCTTCAGATGAAGTTAAATGGCAGAAGCGACATATTTTAACCAAAGCAATTCTAATGTGGGTGTAATAAATTAATGTGACCTAGCTAGTCAGCTATCTTACAAGTATGTGCTATTAAATAATCATGGCTTCATTAGGGTCTAATTTCACTAGTGAAGCAAAAATACAGAATTTTGCCCTATCGTATTTAAAATATTAAAAGGAATAAAATACTCCAGGATACATTCCACCACCCTCTCATTAATTCATTTCCTATTAGTGCATGCTTAAGTATTTTATTCCTTAATTTTTTTAAAACAGCCTTGGTGATGTATGTCTCATTATTCCTAAGCTTTTGCTGCTAAAATAGGTTAGTTTGGACCGATATAAACACTGTAGGATGTTAATTCACCAACCTGGGTATTAACTGAATACTAGGGATTTTGATGTGTAAACATGTCTGTGGTAATCACACATACAGTGTATATCAGTGCATATAAAAACACTTCTGTGTTTCTTTAATATAACATTAATATCACAGTGTCATGTTGCACTGGTGAATGACGAGGTATCCGACAGGGCGCTGCCGTTTCCACAGCTACTGTCGCTGTTTTCCGGATATGCTCTATTAGGCCGAATAAACAAGCACATGGGGGAATTGGTAATGAACAATTTATCTTTGATTGTTGTAAATCAGCAATGTTGTTTGCATTAGAAGTTCAGCTTCATAAATTAATTGCACTTAACCGTTGTCCGTGGCTTAGTGATTCTGCATAAAGCTTACAAATTGTGTGTGTCTATGTATACATACACAGCCAGCTGGTGGCCTCTGTCTCTCACCTTAGGCGTGAACATGTGGATGATGCCGAGCACAGAACCTTTCAGTAGCAGGGCTCTCACCAGGAAACAAATCAGCACCACATAGGGGAAGAGGGAGCTGAAGTACATCACCTGCAGCCAATCAGAACACAGGGTGACATTACTTGCAATTAAGCTCCTGGAGAATTAAGTAGAATATAATAACCTTTTAACAGAAAATTATATGCAACTGGGAACAGTGATTACAAACAGGAACTGCTTTTATGTAAACTTAATTAAATCTTGTTTTGTATAAAAACGGCCCTTCATGGTCCTACTCTTTGACCTGACACTGCTGTAATACTAGAATAGTCCTGTAGAGGGCACGCCATCGTAGGCTGCCTGAAAAGCAATTCTTTTACATATAGTGGTGTATATACAGTCTAAGAAATTCTAGATTTTTTTCCTTTTAATTAAAATAAAATACATAATAACAGTAAAGAATAAAGACTTACAAATATTTAAAACAAAAAAAGCAAGTATTAAAGACTTTGCACCATTTTTAAGTACTCATTGTTTGATATTGACTGTTACTTTGCACAAAGGTTTGGTTTTCTTCTTTTAAACCATGCATTCAGAAAGTCTGAAATCTATGATACATCATGATAAAATTATTTTTTTTCACTGGAGTTGTTTAAATTATAAAATATATTTTATTTTTTTATCAATAGATATATATAATAGATACCCAAGTAACTATATACATTTTAATAAGCTTTGATACTTAGGTTAAGCAGATTATCCAACAAATACAGAATACTGTATGTAAATAACCTTTTGTGTGTATGAGTTTATGAGGGCCACCGTAAGTACGCCATATTTGAAACCACAATAATGTTTGCACATTCATACACACACAAATCCACCGCTACTACAGTACTGCCTGTATATCTTGAGTGACAGATGTCTCGTCCAATTAGCGGTAAGCATTTCATTCGCAATCTATACCTACCTTTTCCGGTTTGTATCGGACTGGTCGAGAGGTGCAATACAAATTAACAAAACGGAAAACAAATTAACAAATTCAAAACCAAATTAACAAATCCAAAAACAAAATAACAAATCCCCCCCCCCCAAAAAAACAAAAACAAAACAACAAAACTCCCCCCTCCCAAAAAAATAGTTTTGGGTTTTGTTATTTGGTTTTTAATTTGTTTTCCGTTTTGTTAATTTGTATTGCACTTCTCGGCCAGTCAGATATTAGTTATTTTGTTTTCCGTTTTGTTAATTTGGTTTTGAATTTGTTATTTTGTGTTGGGTTTTGTCATTTTGTTTTCAGTTTTGTTAATTTGTTTTGCACTTCAGGACCACCGTACTGTACAAAGAGTCTGTACTCTGGAATTCTGTGCACCCCAACAACCTCCCAACCCCCGCTGCTCATACTGTGTGATTAAGTACACTGAATAAATATTTTTCATTATCATTAATCAATCACTACATTATTATATATTTCAAAACAATACGCAAAACAATACGCAAAACAAACACAGGCTCAAAATGATATGATAACTCTATGGCTTAAAGCTCAAATCCTGTACAATTAACGCGCTATACTAGTTATTTCACTTAGAACACTCACCTTCCATTTTTCTCCCCTGACATTTGTGTAGTCTCTACCAAACATCGGACACCAACAATAAATCATGAATTGGATAGGTGCATGAATAAAGAGGTGTATCGAATAAATTGGTTGGAGTGTAGTTTCTATCATTTAGTCAGGTACTGTATACAGTTATATAAATATACTAACATGGCTCACAAAGGTAGGTTTTATTGATTTTTGGCAGATTCTACCAAACAAAGCATAGCTACAGTACCCAAGCTCAAAGAAGTTTATGCATTGTTTAAATTTTTATATAATTTAGGCAGAGACCATGGCATGCCACCAACTTAGAGGCAAGATTCATTCATTTATTATAACATAACATATAATAATAATTCTCAATATTTATTCTGTGATATATCTAAAGCAAATACTCTGGAAATAAAGGAGAAAATATGGCAACTCCCAACTAACTGCATGAAAAGAGTTCACAGTTCACCAGCACTGACTCATATGAGTGGACTTTTCATATCAATCTGTTTAAATAATCTACTGTCTCCTAAACCCCAAGTTTCCCTCTCACAGCATACTGTACTTGTGGCACATTAACGTGCCAATGCATTGTTCACTTTGCCTGAGAGAACAAGGCGCGAAAAACCATGGCAACCTGCACGTTTTTTTTTGGTCCTCTTTTTAGCACACGCCCTCCACACTTGTACAGAATGTCAAGAGAAAAGCACCTCCACGTTTTCTTCTTAAAATACGCTTTGGTGGAAACTCTGAATGGAACATTAATATTCTTTTGTTGTTAATCTTCAAAGCCCTCGCTGATCCCATTCAGTTTCCAGCAGAGTCCAGGCACAGTGTTTGTCCGCCATGCTGTCTGACTGAGGCCCATGCTGAGGTGCAGAGGCCATGGTCACACTGTAACAAGTGGCCTAGGAGGACATGAATAAACCATGCTTGTTTTCCAGTATCAGTTGATGATTCAGCTGTGGGTTCTGGCGACATCACACAAGTTCCTCCAAAATAAAAACAAATAAAAAATAGCTGCAGACTTTAACGCGTGGGACTGGACTCTATGTGAGACAACATTAGAGATGAACTGAAATAACTGTCTTGGTGAAAAAGTGAAAATCAGGACACAAAGTGCCAGAAATCAATATGAACCATTTTCCAAGGTAATATAGAAAATTATGAATTTTCTAATAGAGAATTATACTGTTAAAAAGTCACTTTGGGAAAAAGAAGCACACTTCTAAGTCATTTGTCTAAGTCATTTGTCTATTTGTGTTAACTATGTTTCAGCGTATCAGCAGTTCAACAAACATAGGTCTTACCCGGCTTCATATTTGAGCTAAGACTTTGCTGCTGCCTTTAAATTGGGCCAAAATAAGATTCATCAGAGGAGCGGATCCAAGTGGACAAGATTTTATCCTGTAGTATGCAACAGCTGCTCACAAAATCCATCTATACTGCCAGCTTCCTCCATTTAGGAAGGAAGTTTAATCATGTTAAAATTGGTTATCAGCTCATACCTACTAAAACAACAGTAATTGGTGATTTATTAAAGACAGCCTTCAGTGAAAGAAAGCATCCCGCATTGGCTAGTCTGACAGACAATACTAAAGTGGAAAAGGATGCCATATCTCCACAGCACAGAGAGCTGCACAGATTAAACCCCAAAGTAGAACTGCCAATCCTGATGAATTCAACTCCCTCTCTGTTTGCTTTGATTTGTTTGATGGCCCAAACCTAATCCAGATCCTGGCATCACATTTACCCTTTGACATAGTAAATTAAAATAAATGATAGGGATAAATGGAATGGCTTTTATTTAGATGATCCTTTTGCTTCTATATGTCTGTCACAAGACAAGAGAAAACGTAAAATTGGGAAAGGAGAGAGGTCAGGAGAACAGCCTAGGGTTAAGCCAAGCCACACTTACATGGATCATGTAATGAACTGAAGACATTGTTAATGAAATTACCTGAAAAGACCAAGCAAAATAAAAGGTCACATTGCCACAACTGAATATTTCATCATGGTATTTGCTACTGCCTTATTAATGGTTTTATTATTGTCTGTTTTCTAATAACAGCCATTTTTTATTATTAATTTGGTACATTTGCTTATATTGTTTTTTTTAATTATTTTAATACAAAGTAACAAACATTGTATTGGTAGTAAGAAGTACTATATAAATATATAAGAATATATAAGAAGTACAGATAGGTTTATATTTCTAATATATTTTGAAAACTTGTATATTTTGTTCTACTTTCTTGTCTATATTTATTTATTTCTTGCCTCTTTTCTATTTTTCTATTTCTCGTTCTTATTTCTTGTTAATTGTTTTTTTTTTTAGGTCTCGGCGGTCGTCTAAGCATTTCACTGCATATCGTACTGTGTATGACTGTGTATGTGACAAATAAAATTTAAATTTGAATTTAAATTTTTTTATTTTTAAGATGTTAGATTTTTAAAGGATTTGTTTTATTCTTAGGACTGTGATCGTAAGGGTTCTTAATCCTAAAGCACATTTCTAGTATAAAGGAATAGTAGAAGGTATACATGTATTTGCAGTCTACACATGAACATAAAGCTGTGTGTCCTTTCACACTGATGTCCTGTACAACATAAGGCGCCACTACAGGTTTTCTCAGTCATGTACACTGTTCTTCATCTCTTACCTTCCCTGAAGACTGAATGCCTTTGATCATGGCCAGACACACCATGGACCACGCAGCCAGCAGGCACAATGTCATCTTCCAGTTAAGTCCTCCGCTCTCATTGATGGAGTCAGATATATCCAGAGCCTCACGGTACCAGTAGTAAGTAGTGGCCGAGCTTTTCTCACACTCAGGTACCACATCTAGACATAACAGTGGAGCTGGATTAGGACTTGTGCCTTATTCGACCATATACTGTTATCACTCTGCATACATGGATATATGAATTTAAAAAGAACAGAAAACATTTGGTCACTGTCTCACAGGCGGTGGTCTTGTTTTTGACCAGTGGACACTCGTGCCAGGGCAAAGGTGATTGAAAGGACTGCGAGAAGTAAAACAGGCTCCACCCGATGATGACATTGTAATAAAGGGCCACAAAATAGCACACCTGTCAGGGTATAGAACACATGTAAGAGCAATGTAAATGGACAAGATGCAGCCATCCAAATCCTTCTTTACCCACTTTAATAATTAGCTTCATTAGACCACTGCCTTTCAGGCAATGGCCTTGTTTGCCTTTACCAATTTTAATCATTAACTTGATAAAAAAAAATGCAAACAGGATGCACTTTTCTATGGAAAGGAAAACTTTTATACTAAACTAACCACACAGCTGGCAAAGCCGATGCCACCCAGTCGAGGGCTGATGTAGTTCCAGACACCGATGCTGCCGCGACGGATGCGCTGCCCCACAGCCAGCTCTAAGAAGAACAGCGGGATCCCAATCACCACAAGCAGGATGAGGTAGGGCACCAGGTAGGCTCCTACAAACCCACAGTAGAATGTTATAGAAAGTAAACAAGTAAAAGTAAGTAGGTAAGGTCTGCTGCTGCTGTTAAACAATGAGTAAGTAAGTCAGGAGGTAAGTAAGTAAGTAAGGAGGTAAGTAAGAAAGTCATTCAGTAAGCAAGTAGGTCAGTCAATAGGTAAGTAAGTAAGTAAGTAAGTAAGTAAGTAAGTAAGAAGGTTAGTCAGTAAGTCAGTCAGTAAGGGTGTATGGAGGTAGGTAAGTAAGTAGGCAAATAACTAAGTAAGTAAGCACAGTAGGTAAGCGAGAAAGTAAATGCTGTTAAACAATGTTTTTTCAGCTAGGCTGAAATAACTGTATGGTGAAGCAAAGCAGATATTATACCATCATTGGCAAAGCAAAGAATAGTCCTTTGTGTAATGCCCTAAGCAAACGACATTGAACACACAGTGTGTTAAAATTAATAAAAAGACTTAGCTGTTGCTGAAGCTTACAGCATGAGTGACACACAAATGACACTCTCTTTCTTTTCTTGTGTCTCTGTATAGTATCTACATGCCTCAGTCACCACTATCTCATTCAGAAGGTTACCTCTATTTGCATCACAGCTGACATGGTTTCAGTCTAGTGAGTATTCTTCCGATCGAGTTTCAGTTGTACTGTAATAGCAGGAACTCGTTTCCCACAATGCAAAAAATAACACTAATTAGTTGAAATATATGATGCGTTTGTCTAATAAATAAACTATTGTTAGAATATGCAAATTGCTGTGGTATAAGGGCAATACAACAATACATGGCATGCTCTTATATGGAAACCTCAGAGTGGGATGGGCATCACATCAAACTGTAATTCAGCCTAAAACAAGAAAATAAAAACACATCTGAACTGTCACACTAGGAGTGTATTTAGGAGTCTTAAAGTTATTCTAAATCATTTGTGGGTTTTTTGATCAATGTGTCAATTATTTTAAATTCACATTTGTGTTGTAGGTGACATTACAGTCGATGTTTTAAAATACCTTAACGCATCTAAATAATGGTAATGATAAACTTACAGAGATTGGATTAACACCATTTCTCAACGATACACAATATAAAATTCTAATGAGTACTTTTTGTTCTTATTACACATCATGAATGCATCATGATTTCAGTTAAGGTGACCTGTGACTAAGGGCAGATGAAAACTCATGACAAGCATATATTCAATCTAATGCTCAAAAATAAATAAAAAATCATCATATTGTATTTCTAATAACTAAGATCATTTGTATTGTTGTGCTGTGACCGAGAGCAGGGTTGTGCTAGCCTGTTAGCTTGTTAGCAGCTAACAGGCTAGCACATGTGTCTGGTGTGACCGCGAGCAGCGGTAGCTTACTGAAAGCACACACTCAGAGACAGACAGGCTTACTCAATGCCACACACACTGCCCTGGCCTCTTTAATCTAATTACAGACCAGAGCAGCAGGACAGCCACACTCACTTATAATGACCTGGAAAACATGAAACGGACCCTACACTGATTACCACTGCGGTAGCTCATACACCAAAAAATGTCTTTATGAGCTGACTTTACTTGTACAACCGGATGGAAATGCGTGTGCCTAAATTAAAAACACCGCAAGCAGACAGTCAGTAACTATAAATCACTTATATACAGAATGGACCTGTTAAGAAGGCATGAGTAAGCACGCCATAACTGCTGTGTGTTGCTATTAGAGACACACCTTGCTTTGGAAATATATTAACCTATGGCACAAGAAAACCTTGTTTTTGCCCTCTTGCCCTTAAAGGGCCAGTGTGAGTTTCTTACTGAATTTGTCCGTATTCAAAAGACTATACACACTTGTTACCAGTAGAATGTTAAGAGATTCAAAAAACATTTTAAAAACATTTTGTTTCTAAAACACCATGGATGTCCGTTTTTCTCCAGAAAGGGCCAATGTGTGCGCAGGTTTCATTCCAACTAAAAATCCATAAATCATTATTTCCTGAAAGCCAAGTTCAACTGATTAAAAAGGAGGATCAAGTTTGGCTAACTGGAACAAAAATCTTCATTCACAGTAGCCCTTTAAGCACAAGATTGGACACCTTGATAAACAGCAACGACTTAAATAGGAACACCTGTACTGTACCTATTGCCTGTACTTGTAGCTCATTCATTCAGTTTTCAGCCACTAATGTGACAGCAGCAACACAAAAAAGGTATACTGATAAAGAGTGTATGTTAATCTTCACATCAAACAGAATGTGGAAAAATATGACTTTGGCGACAGCATTTTTGCTGATGCAAGATGAACTGATCTGAGTCTGCTTTTCTGCTTACCACAGTTGTAAAGAGTGGTTACTTGAATTACTGTAGCCTTCCTGTAAACTGAAAATTGCCTCGTTTGGGTGGAATGTGCAGTGACACGTGATGCTGCTGAGTATTTCCTACATTCTCTTTACTTTAGATACAGTAAAAACTGGCATTGCAGCCTTTTTATATGTAGCATAACAACACATATAAGTAACATACTATGGTGCATACTTCAAAGTAAAGAAAAGATTTTTGTTTTCTATTTAGCCAAACCCCTGATTAATTAAGATTTATTGCTACAGTTAAGCAGCAATGTATAAGTGAATCTAACACTGTTAAGCCAATGCTAACAGAACTGGTTTTACAGTATACGTAAGATTTAAGATTTTCGGTGTGACATATAGTCACATCATACTGAATGACATCACAATGAGTAACATCATAGACATTGGGTACAGTAATGTTTTTTTTCCAGCTTAACATAAAATTCACTCTATTTTACAATTATGTCATAATGGTATTGGTATGTCCCTTTTAAGTGCATGTTAACATGCTTACAAATCGCGTGGGAGGCGAAGGCACGGGTGCTTGCGCCCACTCATTTTTGTTTTCAAGCAAACTCATCTGTTTGCTTGAAACAACGTTGCAATTTTGCATTATCGATGTTTTGAGTTCACATGGGCTGGATTTGTTGGTGATCCTAATGGTGCAGGTGCAACATACAGCATATGCATAGTGAAAATTATTCAGATCAATGAGATCTAAATGTGTACTGGGTTTGACATTTATACATGCAAGTGCGTATGAGATATGCAGCAAAATCTTCTGTGACGGTCCAGGACCCAGACTGTCAAGTGTCTTAATGGCAGCAGATTATAATATGTGTGTTGGTTTTCATGAATTTTTGAGCATGTTATGACCTTCTAAAAGGCTGGGATTATTGAAAAAAAGCAATATTAATATAAGATTATTAGAAAAAACAATAGGGCCTTGCACAATATGACATCCGCACTATGAGACATCAACACTATCATAGCAAGGCAATGACATCATAGTCACTGCACCATCAAAGTCACTACTACATCTTGCTGATGTTATAGTGCTTGGGCCCTAATTCAATGGAGTGAGTTCATCGATCACTTGTTAAGAGTTTGTATGAAAATTCAATACTGTAAAGATTAATAGAAAACTCCAGCCTGAGCCACACTAAACATGACATAAAAACATAAAATATTTTATATAAAAATATTTATGCTGTACTTAAAAAATCTGTGTATGCGGTTAAATGATTAGATAACTCAGTAACTGATTGATTGATTCATTCATTCATTTCTTTGGTGTTCATGTAAGATATAATAGTTAAAACACTATGAGACTTAAAATACAACCCTTGTTGGTTAACTTACCACCTCCATTTTTCTGGCACATATATGGGAATCTCCAGACGTTGCCAAGGCCCACTGAGAAGCCCACCTGCGCGAGGATGTACTGGAGCTTGCTGCTCCATGCAGGCCTCTCCTCGACTTCGTCTTCCTCCTCTTCGGGATCATCAGAACCTTCCTCCACATGGCGCTCCTCACAGCCGGCTGCCTTTAGCACGCTCACTGCGCTCTCCTGAAATGGCTCGTCACATGCATCCTCGTTGGAAAGAAGATCTTTAGCAGACTCAGTGACATCATCGTCAAGCTCTCTCTTGACGGATCTGCTGTTTCTGGGCATTTGATAAGTCAATCGTTCCTAAGGGGTGAAATGTCTTCTTTTTTTTTAGATGAGGACAAGGAGCGTGCCTGAACAACCTTAAATCTCTTTAATGTGCTTCAAATGAAATATTATTGAGATCTTGTGGAGTGAGGTGATATTTATGGCCTCATTGTTACTTGACAGGGCTGTTCGGATAAAGAATAAAGAATAGTGAAGTCTTTATGCCATATAGTACACACAATATAATTTCATTTACATATTCATCTCACACTGAGAAATGGTATGGGAAAGGTATTAAATTTACCTTTGTTATAATTATTATAAAAATACCTTTGTCATTAGGTATTCTCATTGAGGATACATTTTTGTAAAAATTTGAGTCTTTACTTTTTAGCTAAAAATCTTCTATACATTTAATAATAAGTTAGAATGCATAATTCAGGGCTTTTGCGAGGCAAATCAATCAAATCAACAACCCAGCAAATTAGCAATACAATAGTACAATTCAATAAAATCTTTCCTATCTCAAAATAAAAAGAGGTATATGGTGTTATATTTACCAAAACATTGTCCTGGTCTGTGATTAATGCTAATACGTAATAGTATCCCTTTTGTTGGTTTAACGTAAAAGGGGCCATGTTGTTAGTTTAACGTAATAGTTTCCCGTTGTCACGACAACATTAACGCAAACGCTCTTTCAGCAGGTGAAATTCTCCATGTTCTTTTAGAGGCATCACTTTAGATGCCACAGGAACGCTTTGGGAAGAAGGAGAACGCGACGCAGCTGGTTTGCCACGCGTTTTCCGACGTGACATGTGGACATATATTAAAATCAATTTCTTTATTTAGTTTATTTATGAAGATTTTTCTCTTGTATTTATTGTTTTTCACCTGTAGATTTTTAATGTTGAACATTGGAGCTGTTTGGGTTCACAAGCAACAATTTGCAGGCAAACAGTGCCATTATTTTTGCACTAACTTGTAACGTACTTTAGATCTTTTTGACACTTATGTGATGTACATTGCTTTAAAGTTAGAGTTGCTTTGGTGTAAGCATCTGATTGCAGTCAAACAGTGGCATTTTTTTACTAGGTTTGAATGTATTTTGTCTCAGACTGCATTAAACGTAAATGTACGTTGCTTGTTATAAGCTAATTTATAAGCTATTTTGATAAAAATCATTTTCTTATTACCAATCTTTCTGGACTTTTGCCCTTAAAAAGAAATCAGATCCGGAGTTTGAGAATTTCTGGTGTAATTCGACATTAAGAATCACTGATATAAGTCCATTTAGAACTTTGCAATGTATGGCTCCACACTGTGTTCCTCTTATTAGCCAATAACTGGAATCCGAGCCTACAATAGGCTCAGAGCTGATGGAAAATGGATAGCTAAAGATTGGAAACATTTTTTCTAAATTTTAAAGTTAGTTTGACTTGTATCTTTATCATTTTATGTATAGCTCCGCTGTCATAGGACTAACTGATAATTGCATGAATGAGCACAGGGGTATGTACAGGTGTTTTTTTTCTTCTTTTTTTTTTAATGACACCAGCCCAAGAAAACAAATATTTTTAACTTATGGTTTTGGTTAGAATAGGTGTTCTCACTCCGTCACACCCTTTTTTTTTTTTTTTTTTTTTTTTATAAAAAATTGTATAGTGTTAGTGAACTGAAACGAATTCAATGCATGTTATACAGTATGTGAAACAAATTGCGTCCTGATATAGTAACATTGACTAGATTTTTTCCCTGCCGAATCTTTCAGTTCAATTATTGTCCACAAAAAAAAAAAAAAAAAAAAAATTGTCTTAAATTGAAATGTTTGCCCTATATGGGGTTGATTCATGTTTGAGATCAATGCTTTAAAAGCCACATATAAGTTCACACTACATCCACTTTCCCAGGTAATAGATACAGGCTGTATACAACGTACGAATGATGCACCTTTGATGATGATGATGATGCAACTCAATCAAAAAGAACAAGTACAGTTTTGTACTTTAAGTACCAAACAAATTAGAATATAGCCTCACACGATACAACATAATTATATTAAAATAATCTATGCAATAATTATACGAATATTTCATTAGAATTATATAAAACACACAGCTCGTTGGTAATGGTCACGTGCAGCTGGGCAGTATAAGAATGCCTTAGACAGTACGTCGTTTCAGTATCACGCGCCGAATATGTTAGTCTGAAGAACCTGATGCTGTATAGTTTTTTTTTTATTTTAATTTTAATTCCAGCCTGTGTGTGTTTTGACATTAGGACTATCTCGTCGTAAGGTTTGCTCGGAAAATGAGCGCAATTCACCCGCGCGTTAATAATTGAGCCTCCCCTCAACACACGAGGTCATTTGCATAAGAACCCAAACACGCACAGTGATTGGTCAGTCCTTTCCCGGCGGCTACATAAAGAACATAATGCATTCGTATTCGGAATATCTACGACACTTTACTATACAATAAATAACGCTTATTTTTGAATCGGGTATCAGTTTATAATACGACTGTTCAGATTTTTATGTTCCACAAAATGATCCCGTAGTATGATAAGGCATGGCACACCAGGCTTCTCCTGTTCTCCATCTTTGTGATTAATAAAGATCTCTTTTTAGTGGAATTAACCCTACATGAATAAATAAGTACACATTTCCTATATTCCTTCATATACATTTCTGTGTAACTCCCAAATAGAGAATACCCGATCATTTCATTCTTTGCCTATAGAATGCCAGTGCCCAGACATGTGGGGTGTTTCATCATACACTGCACTGAGTCTGCATGCGCATCCATCCCTATCTGGCTGAAAAGAAATACATAATGTGGCAATAAAAATGATAAATAAAAATATGTAAAATACACATTGTTACCTTTTTCTGGATCAAGAAATGGTCAAGAATGTTCTCGTTGTCCTATATACAGTAAATATTGAGCGGTAAATTATGATGCTCGGCGCGCACCTTATACTGCCTCTCCCCTGTAGGATTCAGATGGAACTGCTGCTGCTGCTGCCGGTCTGAGTCTCGCGCAATGGTCTTGACTGACAGCTATATCCTCACGACGCTGTAGGGGTGGCCTGTTATTTAAAACACCCACAACGAAAAAAAGTTAAATTATTTTGGGCATGGCTATATAAGTAAAAAACTAGTATGTTCGACTGTATTTAAATAAAGAGTTAAAGCATGTCTTTACTGACATTCTGTTTAGTGGAACGATATTTGTAAACGTATAAACCCCCAAAAAATGACTAAGAATGGTTCGGGTTACTACAGAGGGCCGTGTGCAACACTGATGTGTAATTAATCCTGTACGAAGGAGGGTATTTATTTATTTGATTACTGAAACGTAATATATATATATACATATATACAATATAAATGTCTTACAAATATACATTCTTAAAAAAAAACGGTTGCCTTTTCAGTTCCTCGGATTTTAGCTGCTCCTTCCCGCACAAAACGGGGCGCGCGCATTACCCGGTGATTACAATACATAGAGCATGTGTATTTCATATGAAATGGCGCGTGCGTGATGTTCTTATACTTACAGTATGTCCGTGTTTATTTTACAACCTAATAATAAACATATCAATATCATTTTGGATATCTTTATTAATATTAAACAAATATGATTTTCTTTTTTAATTTATTAAATGAACCTTACATATTGTATTTCAGAAAGGAAATAACCTGTTCTGGACCTGTTTACTTTATATGTTTTTATTGTTATGTTCAGAGATATCAAAATAGTGATACCTTGCTCAAGGGCCCAACAGTGGCAACTTGGGGTGCTGTAGACCAGCGCCTTAACAACCGATCTACCCATGTCTTTGTATTGATCCCATTATTGGTAACTGGTGGAAATTAAATTGAACTCACATGGCAAAAATAAAATTTCATTTAAATGTATCTTCAGCATCAATTTGACCTGGTCATATTTGCTGTAAATCCTAAGTAAATTCCCAAGACACTGGGTGCAAGGTAACAGCATAGACCCAAATTACTCTGTCTATCAGCACAGGCCATGAAAAGTGTTTATGTTCACTCTTTTCATGCCTATATTTGAAATATTAAGAAATACAGCTGAATAAAACCATGCAGGATGATATTACTTAGCTGCTGAGTACCTTTGTTGAGCCAGTTATCATGTATTAGTACATTTTAAAGCAAAATAAGGTCACATAAAAAATTGTATCTTAGATTATATGGCAAACAGTTTGTACACACTTGATAATCACACTCATACTTTAATTCTGATGTAACCTTTAAACATTATAGTCCAAATTTTCTATTATAAGAGCCTCCACTTAGGTTGCAAGGCTTTACATTAGATTACTAGATACTGTACACAAGAGCATTAGTAAGGTCAGTCACTGATTCCAGGGAAAAAGACACATAATTTATGTTTTTTTTTCCACAAAAAAACACATTCATATTTTTAGGTATGTAGTGTATCTAGTGTATTAACATTAGTTTATTATCCCCTTGTAACACCTGAAATAAGCTTTGGTAAAAACAAAGGTCTTAAAAAAATCTTTATGTTAGATGCAGATTCCCAGTGATACTGTGTATTATTTGCTGGCCATGCTGATGACTGTTTTGAAACATTTCATGATGACAAACACTTAGTGAGTCACAGATGGCAGGTTGCTTTGCTCACCTGTTGAATAGTTAATGCCCGTTCCTGACCTTGATTCTGGTAATCTAATGCCCTGGTGCTGTCACAAGTTTAACTCTCACCAACCTTTTCTCAAGATGGTTAGGCTTTGTTTTGTATTATGTGTCAAAGGAAAGCAAACTCTCTCCTTAGAAAAGTTCAACAATGTAGTTATCACTGTGAAGACAACTTTTTTTATCTTTATTTTATAAAACCTATTTTTTTTATTGAATCAGAAATACAAACTAAATAAAACATAGATATGATGTAATCCTGGGCATTTGTGTTTGTCTCCATATTATAGTACATGTCTGTTCATATTCAGCAATCTTACAAAAACAAATCACTTTGATGAAGCATGCCATGTTAGCTCTGTATATTAAGCGACCATGCAAACAAGTTCTTTTCTAGGAAAATTAGTCCATCCCAGTATGAGCAGACAAACAAAACAGGGAATCAAAATCCACCAGAAACTTAAGATCAAAACAGCTCCCATTTATAAAATAAACAAAAATTACACCCCTAAACAAAAACATTCTGACATTTTATTACTTTCTTACAGTATGTTCTTTAAAATTATTTGCAGATTTCAGGTAAATTATACTGGACTCTGCAGTATGCTTTTAAAAGCTTTTAGCAATACAATTACTGTCATTATTATATATTATATATAATTTATAATATAATGCCAGCTGATAAATCAAACAGGGCCTCATAGTACCTGCTTTCTAAGATCAAATCTTCTTTCCTAACAGACATTTTTGGACACTTTATTAAGTTTACTTTACCATCAGTGACATAAAAGGTATATAACAGAGAAGGACATATTTTAGGTATAAAGCCACACACTATATGATCTCACTCAGAATTGATGTTTCATCAGAAGCTCTTTGCATATGACTTCCTGCATGTGCTTTTTCAACTATGGACACAGTGAGCAGTGAGTAAAAATGAAAATGTAACAAGCAAAAGTATAGCTTTTGGTACAACCTTTGTATAGCAAGAAGCAATATGAAAATCCTTTCTACCAAGAATTTTATTTCTGCTATCCCAGAAAAATTATAGTGGTGATATTCAAATGATAGTGAAAATTAAAAAACAAACAAACAATTTGTTAGTAGACATGAAACTTGTTTCAGCTCAGACTCTACTGGTACTACTTCTGGTAACTGAAAAAATTCTGAGATTTTAAACTCTGTGAAGGTCTAGCAGTTTCAGTTCAACAGCTTACTTTCACAATACTAGGTGGAACATTACATTTTCTTCCTTTCATTGTCATATACAGTATATCCTTGTACCATCCTCATATAAAGTCTGGTATAATTCTTTTGCCAAATGACTTCCTTGTTAATTACATTTATAATTATCAGCTATGAATAAAGAGAAACTACAAATGTACACACCAGGAGAGTCCAGATCTCAAAAGAATATCACTACATATCAGAAATTTGCAAAGATTAAAAAAAACAAAACAAAAAGTAGGTTGGTTTGGACTGAGTATGGATATGAGATGGAAAAACAATGGGTGTGAAAGTGGATATAGTAATGAAAAATAAGTAGTTTTTTTCATGGTAGCTAATGGTAGCTCAGTGTTAACTGTTCACCAGGGGTTAAGATATTGAACAATGTTAACTGTTTAACAGTGGTTAAAATATTGAACTACTGGTTGGAAGTTTGTGGGTTGCCAAGCTGAATAAGGTCTTTAACTTTCATCTGCTCAGTTGCATAAACTAGATAAACGTAAATAACTTTAGAACAAGGGATGAATGCTGTAAATGTAAGGTTAGGGGGGAAGTAGGAAAGCAGTCAGGTCAGTTATGATGTAAATTCTGGGTAAGGTGGTGAAACATAAGGACATTCATTAAAAATCCTTTTAAAAATTAGTGTTGAGGGTGGGGTGCAAGTGTCAAGAATTTGGATACAGCAGTGAAGACTTTTTGCAAGGAAACAATAAAATCTGTGAAAGATGTGGAGGCATCTTTCATGGAGACAGCAACGGAACTAAGTGTAGCTATAGAGAAATAACAACATACTGTAATTTACAGAGGCAAAGAGATAATGGAAATGAGAGATAAAAGTGGGAAAACAAAATAACACTTATAATAAACTAATAAAAAATATCCCATGCTGAAGCAGTTAATAAACTAAGATGAAACTTACTTAAACTGATGTCTCTGAAATCCAGAGGATAAGAAGATACAAATAAACTGTATATAGATGTGATAAAACTGGTTTTAGTTATATCAGGGGACATCAATGAAGAAAAGGGAACCAAGCACAAGACAAGATGGTAACAAACAGTAGCTAATGCTGATTTGAATTATTTAGTAGTAATTAGTAATTAATTGGGTGAATAAAACAAATATAAATAATTATAATAATTATATGCATACAACAAACATGGCTGAAAGCAAAATATCATTTTGAGATGTGGAGAAACATAATAATAAGACAAGACAGAAATGAGAAAGAAAGTGGCTGTGGTACATTTTTAAACTAAGAGACACAATTAGAGAGATGAATGGGGTAAAAATTTGTAACATAGAAATATGGGTAGAGGCAAAGCCACTAACACTAATAATAGTAATAAACTAATACAACCCTTGGGGAAGACTGAAATTTAAAGTTCTTGGGGCAATGAACAGACATAGTAACACATGGTGAGTTAAAAGCACATACTGTAGCAGGGAGAGGACAGATGCGAATGGCGAAAGAATAGAAGAACTATTAAACAGGAAGGAGTTAATATGTTTAACTAATGGAAAAGTGGGACAGGGATTTATTAATATTGACATTATATTAACAACAAGCCAAAGGGCAGCATTGGACTTGGATTGAAGGGTGTAGCAAAAATCTGGGAGCAAGAAATAACACTAGAATTTGAATTAGACATAAGCAAAAAGTTAGAAGTATGAAAAAAAAACAGTTTTGTAAAAAATTTTATATGGTAAAAAGGTAAAAGGTACAAAAACAAAAGGAAATAAAAACTGTATACAAATAAGCTGTGAAACAGAGAAACAGAGTTTTAAGGTATGCAAACAGCACAATTTTCAAAATGTAACAGAATACAAAAAAGCACAGACTGAAGTCCTGGAAAGACTTTTATTCAAGTATAGGAGAACAACACCTGGAGAAAACGTATGATGAGTGATAAGACAAATAAATGAAGTTGGAGAACCCTGAGAAAGAGTCACTATACAATAAAATAACAATAAAAAACACATCATGAAGCTTTAAAAAAAGAAAGAGTAGATGGACTAAAGACGCTCTTTTCACTTTCAACAGCATTTAAGAATGATCTAGCAAAAAAACAGAAACATCATCAGTGTAAAATAAATAAAAAAACAGAAATTTGAAACGATTTACAAAAGATTATCAAAAATGTTTTCAGAAAATGGGACAGTTTAATATTCTAGGGACCAAAAAGTAAAAAAAAATTTACCGATAACTTAATATTGTTAGATGGAAGTTATCATGTCCATATCAGAGAGGTTTCTGGAAGGGTAGGAGAACCATGGATCCAGTTATTCTACCTGTAGATCTGTGACGCAACCCTCCCATTTTATCCAGGCTTGGGACCGGCACTGCATCCAGTGACTCGGGTTTGGGCACTGGCTGGGAATCAAACCTGGGCCTTCCGCATGGCAGGCGAAACACCTACCACTGATAAAACTTGATGTTATGGGTTTAGGAGTTGGAAACTTTAATAATATAAACAAGTTATAAAGGGTTTATTTGAGCCAGAGGTTCAAAAATGATAAAAATCTAGCATGTGCTGTGTATTTATTGGGAAAATAAATTTGCAAAAGATGGTCAGCCTATATTATTGCTGTGATTAGATTAGTTATAGATTAATGTCTTGCATCAAAACAAGTCTGAACCATCAAGGCATGAACTCCATTAAACTTCTAAAGGTATGATGTTACACCAAGGTGCCAGCAGCAGATCCTTTAAGTTCTGTAAGTTGTGACATTCATCGATTGCTCTTGTTAGTCCACTACATTTCATAAATTTTTAGTCAGATACAGATCTGGGGAATTGTATTCTTTCCGCAAATCATTCCTTAATGATTCTTGCGGTCGGAAAGTATTCTGCTGAAGGAGGCCACTGCCATCAGGGAATACTTGGTCTTCATAAATATTTTGTAGGTCTTACGAGTCAAAGGAACATACACATGAATGCAAGAACCCAATGTTTTGCAGCAGAATATTACCCAGAGCATCACAAGTGCACCCTTCTATTGCCAGTCATCCACTGGATGTAAGAGAAAACATGATCTATCAAACAGGCTACTTTCTACCACTGCTACATGGTCCAGTTCTGATATTCAGGTGCCCGTGGTCAGCGCTTCTCTGGGATTTTTCTTTGTATCCTGTGTGGTTTAATAATCTTTTGATGCTTATGAACCCCACTTTTTTGCTGGATGTCCTTTCATGGACAATTTTTGGTAGACACTAACCACCACACAAAACCAGGAACACCGCAAAAGACCTGCTGTTTTTTGGATGTTCTCACACAGCTTTTTAGCTATCTTAATGTGGCAATTGTTAAAGTCTCTCAGGTCCTTATACATTTTTCCTGCTTCTAACACTCCTGAAACATCACCTTCAAGAACTGACTGTTCACTTGCTGTCAAATATATCTCACCCCTTGACAGGTGTCAATATAAGGAGATAATCAATGTTCACTCATTGATGAAGCCAATCCCCCAAACCCAGCCAATAGAGTTGCAAGGTACCCCTAAGAGCCGGTCTCACGCCTGGATAAAAATGGGAGGGTTGGGTCATGAAGCCCATCCGGGATAAAACCTATGCCAAATCAAATATACGGACTCCCATGGTGGAGGACCCCTAATGGGAGCAGGCGAAAGAAGAACAAGAACAAGAACAAGAACAGTACAAAGATCAGCATCTAAGACAATACTTAAACAGAATTCCATCACAGATGTTAAGGATATATAGTGGGTCATTCCAAACCTCACCACATAGAGCTCTGTGAGTTGAGATCAGGGAAATGTATTTAACCATGATAAGACAGCAGCAACCAGTAGCAAATTAGTGGGATAATCCTAAAGGGCATTACAAACGTCACCCATCTAATATAGTCCTGCAGGAATGCTGGGGAAAAAAAACAAAAACAAAGAAAGAATGCTTTGGATGGACAGCTGACAAAACATCAGTACGATATTAAAACCCACCACAGAGTTTAAAAGTGCCAGATTGTGTATAAGAAAGTAAACAGGAAACATGCAATTTAAGATAAAGAGACAAATAGAGTTTAACTATCAAAAAATCACTGAATTTTTTTTTTTTTTTTTTTTTTTTACAAATGGTTTTAAAAATGAACAAGCAGGTCATTTGTAATATCAGAGCTGAAGAAATTACTAGTAGTTCTAGCTTTACATTTTATAGAGCAGAGTATACAAGGGAAGATGGGCATATGCTTGGATTTTAAACCAGCATTACCCGGTTTGCAACACAACACATCAGATAGGACATTCACACACACACACACACACACACTTAGAGCAGATAGGAGTCCAAGTTACAGTTCCAACATCAAGCATTAAGAAACAGAGGGAAATGAGTGTGCAGATAAAGCAGCTATACAATTAGCTTAACAGGACATTTTTTAATGTTATTTATTATACATTATTTTAAAAGGAAAGCAATGACAGAAAGTGGCTGCACACCTGGAAGAATAAAAGAAAAAGGTTCTTAATATCTAGTTAAAGGTGAGGCAAAGTGAAGGATTAGGAATAAAGAAATAATAGTGTCATGACTTCAAATTGATCACTCTGATTTAAATTAAACACTAAAAATGATAGCAAAGGTTTGATGAATGTCAAGCGAAGGGAACAGCGGAACGTGTAAAAGGAATTTACATTTTAAGGCCATGTTTCCCAACCTGGGGTTCCCGACCACTGGGGGCGCTAAGGATGAACCTGTGGTCTGCAGTCCAGTAGGTGGCGGTGATAGACTTTATTACTGGATTTAGTGGGGGAGAAAAAAAAGGCCGACATCCCTTCTGACATTTCAATTCAACAGACACTTAAATTGGTACTTGCCAACTTGTTACTTGTGATATTAGCTAAAGAATTTTCAGGAAGGTCTCTGTTTTGTCGTCCCCCTTCCCTCCCAAAAATAATCATTACAGAATAGGAGCTTCTTTGTCCCTCACTACGCCCTGAACATTTTTTTTTTTTGTTTCTATGGCAACGGCGACTCCACAGAGCAGCAGACTGTAGTGCATTAGCTAGAGCATGTGCGCTAATGTCGACGTTTATATTAAAGAAGACAAAACATTTCAATTTAAAGTTATGTCTCTCTAAGGTGTCCTGACACTCTTTAAGTAAGTATTTAAACTTGTTACTGAAAAAGTCAGTGTTTCTTTTGCTCTCTTTCCCTTTTCCTTGTTCAAGGCTGTTTTTGTTCTCGTGTATTTTTTTTAACAAACCTGACAAGTTATCTATAAAGTTTGATCCGCGCTTTTCTAAATAAATCTCATTAACGTTAATTCATTCCACTTATGTTCCCAAGGAGTTCTATTTCCCCATCGTGTTTTAAAAATAAAAAGCTTTGTTCTCGTCGTATTTTAAACTCCATCGTCTTTTGAAGAACCTTAGTTCTTCTTTTGAATGAATTCGTTTAGCATCTTGGGTCGCGTTTTTTATTCATTCATCTTCTGTACCACTTAACCTGTACAGAGACGTAAGGACCTGGAGCCTGTCTGGAGGAGACCTAGGGCACGAGTCTGGACACACACACACACACACACACACACACACACACACACACACACACACACAGAAGGGGTAGTTCCAAATAAAGCCTACGAGGCCTGTGTCGTTTTTTCCTCTGAATATAACAGTCCCAATATGGCACCACCAATGTCATGCCAATTAGCGTACTGTGCACTATGGTGAGCTATTTTAAAATGTAATATTCCGTCAAAATATGTATTACAGATATCCATAGTTCTTCCTAGTCAGAATGAACATTTCAGATATCTACAACGTCACTCTTCCTAGGACAAATGACATCCCTTTTCCTGATCCTGTGTATGGGGTTTCTTTAATTCAGGTATAGATATCCACAATTTAAAATTTGGATATCTGCAACTAAATTATGATTATCGATAATTGCTTGCATTTGCTTTGCACTGTTTTGATAAGCTTATGAATGCCACAATATTTATTTCCCTCCAGAGAGAAATTTATGTCTCTGAAATATCCTTTAATGATGATGGTTTGAGGACTCTGTGGTGGCCAATCCATGAGTGAAAATAACGTATGTTCCCTAAACCACTCTTTCACAACTTGCATGAAAAAAGCATGATGAATTCTGGCATTGTAATCTTGGAATATGCCTGTACCATCAGTGCATTGATAGTAAAACCTGGTCATACAATATATTCAGGAAGTCAGCTGACCCCATTTTTTGGGGGCAAATAACATTGCTAAACCTACACCTGCCCAACAGAAGCAACCCTGGATCATAAAATTGCCCCCACAAGCTTGTACGGGGCAATTTGAACCTTCTTACCACCTATCACTCTGGAACAGTATAAATTGGACTCATCAGAGCACATTACCTTTTTCCAATGCTCCACAATTTATTATTTATGCTCCCTAGCAAATTAAGGCCTTTTCCCCCCCAGTTAGTGTCAAAGCTAAGTGGTTTTCTCACAGCTGTTTAGTCCCAATCTCTTGAGTTGTCCTCACACTCTGCATGTGGAAATGCTCTTACTTTCGCTATTAAACATAGCAGTGAGTTCTACTGTTTTTTTTAACCATTTGATTTCACCAAATGTTTATGTGATCTCTGAGCACAACCATTCCAAAAACATAAAAAAACAACAACATTTCTCCCTTGAAGATGATAGTTCATTATGATCCTTTCTGGCTTAAATAATGCAGTTTTCAGTTCTTAACCAAATTTTAGTAGATTCAGGAACCTCTTTAGTTATTTTCTTTGCTTGATGCAGGTCTATATCTTGACTCAGAGTATGAGAAGCTACTCACTGCATTAGTTAGGGCTAAATAACTTGTTGAGAGCTGAAACTATCTATGTATCTACGTATCTATGTATCCATCCATCCTACTGTTAGGCTCTATTTGCTGAACAGAATTTGCCCACTCAGTAAAATGAGTTCTTAAATAAAGCTTAATAAATTAAATATTCTTTGTGAAACTATTGGCTAGCCTCGACACCTAAATAAGGCTTCATCTAGCCATCACTAGGTCTTTATAACAACAGCTCTTTTTTTCTGCAACAGTTTCTGTCGCCAAATAATTACGTCATCGACCCGCGTCCACTGTTGCTACTGGTTACTAGACGCAGCTGTTGCCTCGCCGCCGTCGTGCTTGGTTATTATTATTATTATTATTATTATTACTTAATTTAAGCGTATAATTATTATACGCTTAAGGATGGTGGCGTTTGGCTTTAATGTAAGACACTCGATTCAAACCACCGTTTAACAAGAAGAAGAGCCATGACGTGTTGTAAATGCCGAAGTGGACTAAGTTACAGTCAGGTGTTCTGCTGTGTTTTTCATCAGAATGTTCAAGTCGCTCACGACTCTTTGTTCTGCCTGTGAAGGTTAAATCCCTCTTGCATGTCGGAATTAAAGTGAAATAAGTTAATTATTGGGTACTTGTGTACTTTTATGTATTGTAATAATGCACAGTGATTGTGATGGTTGTGTTTGTGTAAAAAGGATTTTTATTAATGTTTAAGCTGCGTGTACATGATCAGCGGTTTGTGATTGTTTTGTTTAGCATCCAGTGTGAGCTAAATTACCACGTAAAGTTTTAACTTAACTGTCGGTTACTGACAGGTTTTAACCCTCCTGTTACCTTCAAATTTACTAACATCTTTTATGCTTGGGGTCAATTTGACCCCAGCAATTTAAGCGTCCAGAAAATTATCATAATTAAAATTGTTAATCAAGTTAATGTATTAGGTACTTTTATGTTTATTTGTAGATTACTTAAATAGCCCTTTAAATTAAGCGATACCCCACCCACCCCCGTTATACATCCAGAATCCCTATTAAGCGACTATGGAGAAATATGCAGATTAGACTTCAAATCTCACTGATTGACTTTAAATTGAAGATCGATATTTTTTGGTGTTTTAATTACTTTATATTTTTTCAAATAAAAATCTTTTTAGAAGAATTTTATTTGTACTATAATCATCACCATCATCATCATTGTCCGTACTACTGTACACATTATGGTGTTAACTATATCCATGTAAACAGACTTGAATGAACCTTTCTCTGATTAGGATGGATGCACATGAGGTTGAACAAGAGTTGAAGAAGTTGACCGATAATCACCCTGACATGGGCTCTGACAGTGACACAGACATTGAAGAAGATTTCAGTTTATCTAATGAAAAGGTGTGTGTATCTGAGTGTTTCCTTTCTTAACATGTAGCATAATGTCTAATTACAGTATATTTGGTGAAAGATTTATTATCTTATTATTTTATTTTATTTTTATGTAGCCTCATAAAATGAGCAAGTTAGACACTTTTTGTTTGCATAATGATGTCTCATTGTCTGCCCCCCTTCCCATACACACTTGTAATTTGTATCCTCTTTCTTTCTTTCTTTCTTTCTCTCTCTCTCTCTCTCTCTCTCTCTCTCTTCTTTCTTTCTTTCTTTCTTTCTTTTCAAACTACAGCTAGAGAATGACCTTCCTGACTCAATGCTCTCCTACTTTAAAGCCTCAAGTAACAGAGTGAACACTTTTGAGCAACTCATCCTCAAAGATCTTGATGATCTTGGTATGATCTAATTACATTTGGTCAGAAAATTATATATTTTTTAGCTGCACTAAGAGTATTTTAATGTATACAATGTGCAGAGACCATGTGTAATGAGATGTTCGGCGTGAGTCAGCACGCTGATCTTCTGAATGAACTAGGCTCTGATTTTGAAGAGGATCCATTAAGACAGAAGGAAATCGTAAGCCATACAGTATTTTCTTGTCTTGTTGTGTCTAGTTGTCTTTAAAGTGGAAGTTATTGTGAAAACAATTTACTTGTTTCTGAGGAATGGAAGGGTACAGTAGCTGATTTGTGGCCCTGATGTGTTTCCATTATGGGATTTTTAAGAAAATAAAATTCAATAAATTGATTTATGCATAAATTTTTCTATTTTACAGATAATGTCTGAAATTGAAGAGCAATTGGGCTCCCCATGTGAAACTTATGACTCAAATGAAGAAAATGGTTAGTTTGCATAATTTAGAGGTTGGGAGGTTGAGAAAAAGAACCATTTCACTTGTAATATCTTATGCCAGTAAAATGGATGATTTGCCCTCTTAAGTTAGTCTGGCAAAGAGAAAGATGGTTAGAGTCAATTGCAGGGCAGTAGAAGATTTAAAATACTAAATCCTGAACATGAA